>NW_026057576.1:53063017-53296842 GCF_023721935.1 Panthera uncia
AATAGAGGCCAGAACACAAAGAAGTCTAGAATAAATCTACAAAAACTATTCAAGGAATACCACAAATTACTCAAGTTCTTAGCAGAATATTAATGCTCCCCACCCATAGGATCCTATTTAAAATAATAATTATTACTTTAGTCCTAAGTTACCATTATGATTTTATTGTTATAATTAATGCCAGTTTATATCCCATTTATAAATTTTCTTTTTTTTTTTTAATTTTTTTTTAATGTTTAGTTTTGAGAGAGAGAGAGCAAACAGGGGCGGGGCAGAGAGAGAGGGGGAGACCCGGAATCGGATGCAGGCTCTGGGCTCTGAGCCGTCAGCGCAGAGCCAGATGCAGGGCTCGAACTCATGAACCGGGAGATCGTGACCTGAGCTGAAGTCGTAGGCTTAACCGACTGAGCCACCCAGGTGCCCCCCATTTATCAATTTTCTAAGGACAGTCAATTTGCATTTCTCTAATGAAATATAATATGTTAAGATAAGAAAAAAATTTCAGAGACCAAAATATTACCCATCAAAAATCTTTACTAACAAAATTATTGTAAAACAAATTTATTTGGAGATAAATCCACTGAGACCAACACAATTGGTAAAAATGTAGGTTGTAGGCTTCCTTTTGAGTGTCTTATGTAATTTTGAGAGAATGGAAAATGGATGCTCTTCAAACACTGTTAATGCAATTATACATTTTAAGGCATATGAGTAAAATTGCTCAAAGATAAAAACAGAATATATATGGTCTTCAATTTTAAAGAGAAAACATGGATTAAAATTGATAAATTCAATGCAAGATAGGAAAGGAGAAAAAATGAAATTAAGAAAGTAAAAGTCAGAGAGATATCTAACATGGTGGTGTAGTAGGATGGCCCTAGACTTGTCTCATCCCTCAAACACAAGTAGATAACTATCAAATTATTCTGAATACTCAGGAAATTGACCTGAGGACTGATGGAACAAACTCCACAACTAGAGGGAGAGAAGAGCCCACATTGAGAAAGGTAGGAAGTACATAGATTTTTTTTTTTTTTTTGGTGGAAGAAAGTAAAAGCTTGATCAATAGAAAGAACAAAAAAAAAGAGATACAGATAAAGCCAATATATAATGACAATCATATTGAATACAAAAACAAAACTTGCCTCCAAATGTAGATATTTTCAGCTTAAATTCGTAACAATTCTATTATTGGTTAATTGTATTTTAGTATTTCTTTAGTGGCAAAACTGAAATAAAAAAGAAACAGGAAGAATGAAAGTAATAAAGAGAAATAGTTATACAAACCATAAAACAAAAAAGAAACTAGTATACAATATTACAGGAAAAGGAATTATTAAGGATAAATTGAGTCACTACATACTGATAGCCTACAATGATAAGACCAACTCAACAGGAAATTATAAGCTTGAAACTGCATATACTACTATATTAACAATATAGTTGCAAACTAGTTGAATTAATAAAACTAAACAAATTTAAAGAAACACAAAGAAATCCACAAACATAGTAGGAGATTGAAACTTTTTTCACGAGATCTTTGGGACTGCTTCGAGGATATTAGTGTCTGCCTGAATACAAATTGTCCCACATCATTTCAAAAAAAGTAACATAAAAAATAAACTCCAATTGAACTAAAGATTTGAACATAAGTTTTGAAACCATAAAACTCCCAGAAAGAAATTTAATGGTAAGCTCTTTGACATTTGTCTTGGTAATTATTTTTTGGATTTGATACCCATGAGCAAAGGAAACAGAAGCAAACATAAACAAGGGGTACTACAGCAAACTTAAAAGCTTCTGCACAGCAAAGAAAACCACCTACAAAATGAAAAAATCAACCTACAGAATTAAAGAAAATACTTGCAAATCTCATATGTGATAAAGGGTTCATATACAAAATACAAAAGAACTCAGAATCATACAATTCAATAGGAAAAAATCTATTTTTTTAATAGAGGAAAATCTCTATGGAGATTCCCCAAAAACTTAAAAATAGAACCACCTTGTGATTCAGAAATTCCACTACTGGGTACATATCCAAAGAAAACAAATCACTATCTCAAAAAGGTATCTATACCCAATGTTCATTGAAGCATTATTTACAATAGCCAAAACATGGGAACACTTAGGAGTCCATTGACAGATAAATAGATAAAGAAAATATGATATATATATCACATTTATTTTAAATTATATACATAATTATCATGTGTTGATATTGCATATACTGGTAAATTAACAGCATAGTATCAAACTAGTTAATTTTAATAGTACGTAAATTTAAGGAGACAAACAAATCCACAATCATAGTAGGAGATGTAAACGTTTTTTTTTCACCAAGATCATTTGTGATTGCTTTAGGATATCAGTCTCTACCTGAGTATAAATTTTCCATACGTCATTTCAAAAATATACATGTATGTATATATTTGTGACAATATAAATGAAATTTGAGGGTATTAAGCTAAATGAAATAAATGAGAGAAAGACAAATACCATATAATTTCACTTATATGTGGAATTTAAAAAAAAAAACAAAGAAACAAACAAACCAAAAACAGATGTTTAATTACAGAGTAGTGTCTTAGATTTATAGCTTTATAACGGTCCTATTTTAAACTGCTTCTATGATTAAATAATTTAGAACACATTGAGTGTTGGCAATTTTAAAAGTATTTTGATATTGTTTTCCTTTTGGAGGTAAATGAAGCATTTGTTCTTTTGGAATGAAGGCTGTCATATTGAATGAAATGTATTTTTGTATGTATGGATTTCAAAAAAATATGATCATCTGATAATGCATAATGATATATATTATATACCCTAACTATAAAAATGGCTTATGTTCTTTAACATATTTATGAACTTAGATGATACTTTGTTAATATGTTTTGGTAGTGAAAATTCCCTATAATCTTCGTATTTTGAAGTTTCAAGAATGGATTAAGTTTGTAAAGAATTATAAAAGGTTATTAAAATAA
This sequence comes from Panthera uncia, assembly GCF_023721935.1. Classification (NCBI taxonomy): domain Eukaryota; kingdom Metazoa; phylum Chordata; class Mammalia; order Carnivora; family Felidae; genus Panthera; species Panthera uncia. The sequence goes on from NW_026057576.1 coordinate 53,066,002, forward strand.
TCCATTTCGTAAGGTAGCCCATTCAACATATTAATGCTTAATTACATATGAAAAATAAATTTTAAGGTATACATTATAATGCTTAAAAAAAGAAAAACAAAGTCAATTTTTTGGTTAGAGCCCTGGGTCTGGCATCCACATTGAATCAATACAATGTCAGTGAAATGATCAATAATGTAACATTTAACATGAGAAACTTTACTATTTTATGGGAAGAAAATAAAATCTAAAAATCAACTTGAAACCAGAGGTCTATTACTAATGACATTAAACTCTAGCACATTATACATGCTGTCTTCAGAAAATAAGCTTGTTGAAACGCCAAATATATTATAAAATAATGAACCCCCAAAAAGAGGAAATGATATATTAAGTTAAAGTGTGAAAATTTCCTTAAATTAAAAACAAAAAAAGATTTTCTTTATTGTAAAATTTTGTCCATCAGATAATGCCATTAAAGACCATTATTTTCAAACTTAACATAATATCATTTGATAGTTCACATTTTAAAGTTGAAAAAAGACAAATTTTTAAATAGCATGCTTGGGCTACATTATAAGCCTAAGTTAATGTCATTTACAGATCACTGGGGTTTTTGGCTTCACACTACAATGGCCTCATCCAGAGAAAAGAGGCTGACAAAATCTAATTAGGACTTGTAGATGTGACGAACCCTGGTTGCTAAAAGCTGAAATGGCATTGATCTAAACAGTACCATGGAGCGGTAGAATGAGCAAGGGTTCAGAGTTACACGAAAAGGTTATGTTTAGAAATTTCATCATTACCAGTTTTGTCACCTGGGAAAGTTATTTGATGTCTCAGCACCCTGTTATCTGCCTCTGCAAAATCTGCAATGCCGTTGTACAGTTTACGTGAGGTGCCGGTAGTGTAGAATAGTAGTTGACACCATAAACCCTGCAATCAGACAGACGTGGTGGAGATGACACCACAACTTAGTACATCTGTCACAGTGGGCCAATCCTGTAGCTCTTGGTCCTGGAAGATAACAATATTTATTTAATGTTTTGTTATGGATGTTTTAAGGAGGTCAGGAAACCCTGAATGCATCTCTTATCACAGTACCTGGCCCATAGTAATTGCGGTGAATTTTAACTATTATCATAGGTAGAATGCTTATATGCTACACTGTTCCTGCCTCATAACTATGCTCAAAAAGATCATCCCATTATGCTCTACTTCATTATTTATTGCTATTAATAATATACTTAAGGCACAAATTTCGTGACAAGTCTATGCTTTTGGAGGCATGTGAATATTGGTTTCATCACTGACCAGATATTTGATTTTATGCAAGTACATGTTTGCTTGGAAACTTATGATTTGGTAAAAAGTTGCTTATGCAAGTAACTGCCTCAGATATAGGTGGAGGTGTTGGGGAAATGACTTGGTAGGATACAGCAAGTTAAAATGCTCTGCACTCAACATGTCCATGAATGTGAAGGCTGGAGAAAGCAGAGTGACTAAAGTCGAGAAGAGATAAGAACTCACATTGTCAGAAATACCTTAATATTATTTAACTGTATTTTTTTTAAATATTCAATTCTAATTATTTGCATTTCTTTGGATTTTGTGATTATTATAACTGCTGTTTTGTTTGTTCTTTATGGAATTAAAGGAAAGGATTGACAACCACATCAATGTTATTTAAGCTCATTATAATCTGGAATCTGTACAGAAATCAAAGCCTGGTGGTGTGAGCAGTTCATTGACTCTTGCAGCAGAAGCAGAAGTTCATAGCCAGGTGGGAATTTGAAAACTCAGATTACCTCTATCTTATTGAACATGGCATAAGATTGCAGGAAATTTCACTTGAAGCTCAAAAGGAGATATATCTCTGCTGACATCTGGTTACAGAAGTGTCCAAACCAATTGTGAAATACAGTTTCCTAGTGGGTAAAATGGGAGCAAATGAGAGTTACCCTACCAGTTTTTGTATAAAATGTAAATGCCACGAAGCCTGGAAATTGCTGCATTTTGTTCTTTATTAGATGTCTAAGATTTAACCCAGAAGTGAAAAAAAGTATTTATTCTGAAGTTTACATAACATTACCTAAAAAACAACCATATGTAATACCGAGCACATAAAAATAACTAGGCAGTGTTAGTTTAAATCTTTCATTTCATATTTTAATATTATGAGTAAATAGAATTAATGTACTTAAAAAAACATGTCCATTACTTATGTGAGTGCCTGTAGGTGAGCATCATGATTCACACTATAAATACAAGAGGAGCCAGAACTGTCCCATACACGTGATATTAATAGATGGTTTTAAATATAATTTCAATTTCACAGGAAAAAAAAATGAATAGAAAAAAATAAATTGTTAAACTTTAGTTACTTTTTTATTGCAAGCTGAAATAAATTTTAAAAGGCCTTGCAGTTATGAAATAATTATACAATTATTAAGAGGATTTAAATAAATATTTTTGACTTTTGTCTCATTTATACTATGAGAGGAAATTAGGATTTCTATATTTATCATTTCTGCTGATTCCAAACACAAATTATTGTTTTGCACATTTACTTTTATGACACCTCCTACAAAATCAATCAAAATCTCAAAAATGCATATAGAAAACGTCAAATTAAGATTAATGTTGAAAATAAAAAATAATACTAAATTCTTGTTAACCAGGGATATAGAAGACAATGTAAACAAGTAAAATTTCAAATCCCATGAATAATAATTTTTATGTTCTCATTAATTTTTTTTTAAAAATCAGAGATTATCAAATTCCATCATTTTTTCATCAGTTGTAATGTTTTTGATGTCTTGTATAAATCTGCTTAAACCTCTACTGATAATTTTCCTTGGATATTGCACAACAATGTATTTTGGACTTTCTTTCTTATTCTTCTGAGTTGAATCCACTCTCTTGATTGTAGGTATTCTTATTTTCTGTTCCTTCCCTCGTGCATTTTTCCTGTTTGTTTACATATATATGTAAGATATATATATATGTATATATATAATATATAGATGATCCTGATATAATATATATATATATATATATATAATGGAATATATATCACATTTTACATAATATTATATCTGTTATATATAATATAAATGTAAAATATATAACAGATTTAAATAGACATTATATAGATTTTAAGTGATCCTCATATAATATCTTAAGTTATTGAATTTTAACATATCTATAAGCAATCTAGCAACAGATTTGATTGAGCATTGGTCTGGGTATAGAATTTAACATTAAATTGAATTTTTTTCCCTCAGAAATTTGAAATGAATATATCATATTATATTATCCTGTGCTGCTCAAGATGTGTTTGGTAATAATATAATACTCTTTTGTCCTCTTTAAAGAAGTGTAAAATTTTCTCTTACCCTTAGGCTCTGAACTTTTGCAGTTTGTCTAGGTCTGGGTCTTACTGTCTTCTAATTAGTAGTACGGGTAACTTCTATCAACGTGGAAATGTGCCCTAAGACTATAAACATTTTCTCCTCCTATCTTTTCCTCCACTCATTTTGGATATTTTTCTTATTTTTTACTTAGGATTTTGTGTGTCTTTGCTATTCACATTTGTTCTCTATCAGGTTCATTAATTAATAATAAGATTATTATTTTTGAATGTATGTTATTTTAATACTTCTTTCCATATGTTAATTTTTATTACGTAGATGTTCTTTCATGGTTGTAGCACATTCTTGATTCTTTTCAACACCAGTAGAGTTGTACATTTGTGCACAAATTCCCATATGTTTATGCAGGCCCTTTTGAGCGTCTTTCATTCCTAGAAGCATATGATTTTCCTTTAGATCAGTTTTTATATTACCTTACTGTAATATCTATGATGTTGTAAATATAGTTATTGGTTTATAATTAATTTCTTAAAAATAGTTTATTCATGTATTGTTTTAAATGAGTGATAAAATCACTATGGTTTTTATATTCCATTAAATATACTAAAAGAAGGGATGGGGCATTTTTATTATAAAATGTCAATAGTTTACAGTAAGCCAAAAATAATGGCATAATTTGTGGTTTTCAGTTAATTTTAAGGGATATAACAACAACGAATAGATATTTCAGTGTTCTGTGCTTATAAACGGGGCTTTTAAACTGATAGGCTTTACTTTTGATTCATCACATAAAAGTGAGGCTTCACGTGGGAAAGATACTAAATATAAGCATTTTGAAAAAAATTGCTCAGGGCCCTGTAAGAAAATTAATTTTTTATTCCTATATGCCTCTCTATACAGATTTTGTGTGGAGAATGGGGTTGCGAGTCAATATACTTTCTCTCTAGGAATGCTTTACATTAATGACTGTTTTTTCAGTCCTGCATCTAACTTCTGCCCTTAGCTCACCTAACACTGCAGTGATCTCAGCGTTAGCTCACCTAACACTGCAGTGATCTCAGCCTTTCAACGTACTGAGTAGAGTAACTCCTCTTTTGGCCATATCTTCCTCCACGAATATTGTTAAGTTAGCAGCTTTCTCCTCCCTTAACCCAGCAGTTACCACTGTTCCAACTTCTTACTTTACTTCTTCTTCCTTGACAAATTTGATGTGCTTTTGGTCCATTTTATATCTCTTTGTTGTTGTGGATATATAAATCAGAAATATTACTTTAATTTATGCCCTTAGAAATTTGTGGACTACAAGAATTTAGATGAGATTATCTAGCCATTATCAAACTAAATGCCCTTATTATTACAATTTTTATCAAATTTAAATTATTTTCCCCCAAAGTATAGTTATTAATAAACCTTTCTCTCAGTATCACATTCATACAGACTAAAAGACAAACTATAATTGAATTATAGATAATGCTCAATTAAAAATATGATAGGCATTTGAAGCATGAATGGTTGAACACATTTGTGAGTGTAGGCAACAGATGTTTATTTGAACTCTAGTAAATTTATCATATCAATAAGGCAATTGCATTTAGGCTACTTTTATCTTACAACATTGTTCATTCTGTATATTTCAAATATTTAACTGAAATTTTACAATTTACTACTGAATATACACGTAGGCAGTTTGAGATTTCAGTTAGCAAAATAAATGAGATGCATTTGTATGGCTCTCACAAAATTCCAAGTACGGGTATATAGATTTTTTCAGTGAATATATTAATTGAAATTGAAAATAAATTAATTGATTTCTTTGTTTTTCTATAAATGATGTCAAACGGAATTGTGTTACTGTAAAACTAATATTTGTTCAGTGCCTATATTCTAGGTTTTTCATTGACATCTGTCTGATATATTATTTATTTATTTATTCATTCATTCATTCATTCATTCTTTATTTAAATTCCAGTTAGTTAACAAACACTGTAATATTCAGGTGTAGAAGTTAGTGGTTCATCACATACAACACACAGTGCTCACCACAAGTGTCCTCCTTAATACCCATCACCTATTTTTAACTCATCTGCCTGCCCACCTTCCTTCCAGTAACCCTTATTTATAGTTAAGAATCTGTTTCCTGGTTTGCTTCTCTTTTTCCCCCCATATGTTTATCTGTTTTATCCACATATATAAATAAGTAAATGAATAAATTTAAAAATTTCTTATGATCCTTGATTTTTAATTTCAATGAGAAAACTAAACTTCCAAGTGTGAAAACAACTTATACAAAAGCTGTTCTATTAGTAAGTCAGAAAAAAACAGAAGTCCAGATTATTTGTTAGTAGCTGATACTTTCTCACCTCTGGTTGTATTTCACTTTGTCACAAGTTATCAATCTAGAAAATATCAATTACATCCAAGAGCAAAGATGAGCCTACCACTCTTAATTCCTCAAAAATTTTGATGGAGTCACATGCTATAATACCCCCAAATGTAAGTGAGAAACTCACTGTGTGCATACTCCAAATCTACCTTTTGAACATGAATACACAGTTAATCTGAACAGTATTTTTGAAATAATAAGACTCTTCCACCAAGGTACAGGTCAATTCTGCCACCAAAACTTTTACTCATTTTAACAACTTCTTATCCTTTTACCATTAGATTATTCATACGTTTGTTCATTTAATAAAAATCTAGGCACTGTTAATAAGTATATTAAAACATAGCCAACTTCAGGAGAAATCATGAAATTATAATTTTGTAGATTATCAAGCTTTTTCTTGTTGATTCTATAGAGATAAAAATTCGGAAAGGTGTTTTGTAGACTGTAAAATCATGGACTTTCTACATTAAACTCTTCACCCTGCTTCCTCACTCTACTAATTGCCTGGAACTTAAGTGAGATTCCCTGAGGCATAGCAGCCACTTTTAAATCATGAAGATAAAAGTTAAGTGTTAAGGTAAACAGAACATGAAAATAAGTAGATTTAGGATTCTTTATGATGGTGTACCTGATTCCCTACTTCCATTTATCTTGATATTTAAAGAATTATTTTCCCCTACCTGTTTAAACCATTCTTGATGAAGCATCCTGTGGCTTGCCAAACAAAATCTTACTTGGTAAAGATTAGATCCAATAATTTTCACATAATCTAAGTTGTACTTGTGGGAAAAGAGCTACAAAAAGACATCCTAGGGGCGTCCGGGTGGCTCAGTCGGTTAAGTTTCCAATTCTTGATTTTGGTTCAAGTTGTGAACTCACAGTTGGTGAGATCAAGCCCTGACTCTGGCTCCATCCTGTCAGCATGGACCCTGCTTGGGGATCCTCTCTCTCCCTCTCTCTCTGCCCTTCCCCTACTTGTGTGTTCTCTCTCGCTCAAAATAAGTAAATAACGTTAAAAAAAAAAGACATTTTAACATATTGGATGTCACAGTAATTATATCATAGCAATGCTTTTGCTGAAGCCAATAGATATTAGTTTAGTTTACAGGTGAATAAAAATTCAGCATTTATGAAATAAATTTATGCTATAGGATCAATGAAAATGGCTAAAATTAGTCATTGGAATATATTTGTAAATAACATTACAGGGCTTTATAGGGTATATCCAAATATTTAAGTGGTAAAATTTCTTTCAATATTTTCTCGTCTAGGTTTATCTATTCATTTACCCATGGGAGCTTTATTAATATTTTTATTAGAATGGAGTTAAACTTTTAATTTACCAAATAAATGTACAAACAAAAAATCTGCACCAGTACTGAAAACATATAATGTACTATAAATTTGTATAAACTTAAATCAATAGGATATTAAAGACTGACCCCTAAACTTAATAATGAGTAGCAGAGAGCCTTTTAGATTTCTCTGTCCTAAAATGCCCCAATTTTAGAGCATGAACAGATGGGGAAACACGAGAGAGATAGGAACCATTTCACCAGGGATACTGCTAAGCATATTTTAGCTGCTAAAGTTCATGGCTATTTTTGGTGATTCAAGGATATTTAAAGGTTAAAAAAAAATGATGGTATGCTGGCAGTGTCCTTGCTTGACATACCAGAGCCAGCCTCTCCAAGTGGCAGGACAGACCTGTATTTTAGAATCATTTTGAAAGGGCCTAGCACAATACTCTCATAACTGGCCCACAGCCCAGCCTGGAGAAGATCCTCCAAATACCCAGTGGGTCGATGCTTCATCATGCTGTTCTCATCCCTCTTCAGGGACCTTTCAAACATTGATCAAAATAACCCAAACACTTCTCCTACCACCACTGGCTGCTACTCCATAATTTTTCAACTGGAAAAAAGTTCTCTGTATATACATACTAAAATATATTTGCAAATGCATTTTTTAGATGAGCTCATGTATTTCAAATTAACAGAGACAAAAGCAAACATAACTAGGCATATCACAACAAAAAGAATGCAATGGGAACCAAACAATTCTTTAAACTTCTTTTTAACATTTTATTTATTTTTGAGAGAGAGAAAGAGACAGAGTGCGAGCAGGGGAGGGGCAGAGACTGAGGGAGGCACAGAATCAAGCAGGCTCCAGGCTCCGAGCTGTCAGCACAGAGCCAAATGCGGGCTCGAACTCACAAGCCATGAGATCATGACCTGAGCCGAAGTTGGACGCTTAACCGACTGACCCACCCAGGCACCCCCAAACAATTCTTTAAAAATATATGATGACTGACAGAAATAGCACCAAATATATCATTTGTAAGTATCAGAGTGGAAGAAATATTCTCACTTAATGATGATAATTACATTCTGAATAAAACTTGATAAATTGACTGCATGTCTCAAAATTTAGTATAAAAGCTAATAATTATTTACTACTATGGATTTCAGTCATATAGCAATAAAAAATATAATATCCTGAGATTATTTAAAAGGCTGAAAAGAATATATAAATAACAATAACCCTGTCATGTTTTGCTGTGTGAATTCATGGTTGGTATTAAGGGTGTAGGTAGAGAAGGAAGATGTTGTAATGTAATTTCATACTTAAAACAACAACAACAACAACAACAACAACAACAACCAGGTTTGCAGTCCAGAATATAAGGAGCTTAGAAGTTGCTAGTTCATCCTAACGACAAGTAAAAAGCTGAACAAACTGAAAAATCAATAACTAGTCTTGGATATGGCAGAGAAATGAAGTCAGGGGGCAAGATACTGCCCCTCAAAGTTGGAAAGACTGGTGCACACAGTCACAACTTACACAGTGTAGGGGCAAAGGCTTTCCAGAAGTCAGAGACTAATTACAGGACACTGCCCATCTCCCCACACGCTGCCCACACATCACCGAAGACTTGTTTACTGCAGTTCCTTTTATGCAGTACCTCATACCCACCTTGTAACAAAGTTTTAAAGATACTAAAAGGCAAAAACACAGTTTACAGAGACTTAACAAGCAACAAAAGCAAAGTCAGATATAGCAGGAATGTAGGAGTTTTTTAAAACCTCTGATTAATATAAAGGGCTTTAATGGTAAAAGTGGACAACATGCAAGAACAGATGGGCATTGTGAGCAAATAAATAGAAATTCTAAGAAAAACAAGACAAAAATAAATGCTAGAGATATAAAACAAAGTAACAGAAAAGAAAAATGCTTTTGATGGGCTGGACACAACTGAGGAAGGAATCTGTGAGCTTGAGGATATGACAGTAGAAACTTCCAAAACTGAAAAGCAAAGAGAAAAGACTGTAAAAATAAACAACAGAATAGAACACTCTCAAACTGTGGTGGTACTACAGTGGTGTAATGGGGATGCCAAAAGGAGAAGAAAGAAAGAAAAGAAAAGAAGCAGTATCTGAAGCAGTAATGACTGAGAATGTCCCCAATTAATGTCAAACACCAAGCCATAGATCTGGGAAACTCAGAGAACACGAAGGAAGATGGACGCTAAAACACTACCTAGTTATATTCGCATTTCATATAAACACTACCTAATTACATCATATTAACATTTCATAAAATATAAGGAAAAAGTCTTGAAAGAAACCAGGTGAAGAAAATATCTTACTTAGAGTGGAGGCTTTATTTGTATGCCAAATCTTGGGAACGCCAAGATGTCCTAGGTTAATGGATAAATAAATTTTGTTGGATCTAGACAGAGGAATATTATTCAAAGATAAAAATAAATGAGCTATCAAGCCATCAAGACATGGAGAAACCTTATATGCATATTACTAACAGAAAGAAGCCAATCTGAAAAGGCTATATCCTGTTTAATGCCACCAATATGACATTCTGGGAAAGGCAAAACTATGGAAAAAATAAAATGATCAGTGGTGGCCAGAGGTTATGGAGAAGGTGGGATGAACAGGTTTAGGGCGGTGAAAATATTCTGTATGATACTACAATGGTGGGCATATGTAACTATACATTTGTTCAAGCACATAGAATATATAGCACCAAAAGTGAACCCTGATGTAAACTACGGTCTTTGGGTGATAATCATTTTTCAACCTTCATTCAATTATAACAAATGTACCATTATGATGTGAAATGTCAATAGTGGGGGTTTTATGGGAGTGGGTGAAGAGGGAGTAGTGTATGTGGGAGCTCTCTGGATTTTCTGCTCTATTTGCTGTCAATCTACAACTGTTTACTAAAATAAAGTTGATTAACTAAAAAAGCACTATTTTACCATGCAGCTACGCTGACTTTTAGTAATAGTTAATGTACTATATCAATATGATCATACAAAAGGCAAACTCCACTTTGGAAGGTTTTTGTCATTGTCTGTAAGACCACATCTTTCCTGTTATTGAGGGAGGCCTACCAAATGCTCGAGTGCTTTGATTTCTGAGTCAAGTATAGATTTTATAATTAATATGAATAAAAATATTACCACTATGACAAAAAAACCTACCAAATGCTCAGAGCATAATTACCTTGAATTAGATTTAGGATGCATGATCTCCTTTTTATTTTTTATTATTATTTTTTAAGGTAATCATAAAGAAATGTATGTTATTACTTTATCAAAACATTCTTCTAGAATCCTGAAATTCATTCATTACTGCATTTATAGATATGCAAGTAATTTTTTATAATGTTCAAGTATATTGATGCTATGCATAGTGTTTCCAAAAATTTATGTTCATGTAATTAGCCTATCTTTATAAAGAGGTGGAGTCATCATTTGCGTCGTAAGAGAGTCTTCTCATCACTCCATCTATAAACCTTATATCTGTCTTCCCCTTCTCCCGTCCCCACATCTTGCACATACCTTTCAGCCATTTATTTCATAGATTTTTAGGGTCTCTTTCACATTAAGAATATTTCTCTGGTTCCATTTGCAATAAACTGCATTTCCTGATAATCTTCAGGGGGTAAAAGTTGTTTGTTTCTTTTTTAAAGTTTATTTATTGATTTTGAGAGAGAGATCTGGGGAGGGGCAGAGAGAGGGAGAGAACAAATCCCAAGCAGGCTCCACAATATCAGCATACAGCCCTCCTCGGGGCTCGAACTCATGAACCATGAGGTCATGACCTGAGCTGAAATTGAGTTCAAAGCTTAACCAACTGAGCCACCCAGGAGCCCCCAGGGGAAAAAAAGTTGTTATTTGAATATCTACATAAACACACTATTTATATGATACTTCTAAATTTATATGATACTTCTAAAATACTTCTAAATGTGAATAAAGCACTTTTTTCCCCCAATTCTACTGTTAATTCTCTGTAGCACCAGAAGAATTTAATTCTGGTTCTTTTGAAGTCTTACACTTTTAGGTTTATTTTGAATTGCTTTTCAATCAGTGACACATAGACCACTAACCAGTAAAAAATGAAATGAGATATACCTATAAAGGTAAGAAAAAAAAGGAAAGCATGTTCACTAGCTTTATTCCTTGGTGGCTGAGGTAATCGTAACAGTGAGTTTGTTCACTTCACATATAATGCATACAAAACCCAGGAGACCATAGTTAATAGAAAACCTGCATTAGACCTCACCTGCATGTTCAAAGAAGTTGGATTTTCCTTCTGAATACAAATTTTAGTCCAAAGAGAAAAGGAAATTTAGTTTCTCTTGCTTTGAGTTTTTCCCAGGCCTAGCGGCTAAATACTGTCTTTAAAATGTGTCAGTGGCAATATCTAAATGGGAAAAATTAATGAATTATTCTACCATGATTTTTAACCACAGCATGTAAAAATTAAGTTAAGTAATGCATTGAAAAATCATGGCAAAGTGTCATTATTGAAATGCATAGATGTACCATAACCAAATTTCAATTTGTACTTTGAAGGTTTGTGTACTAGAAAGCAGGGTCAGCTATTTTACCTAACATTTCAATGCATTTACTGATATAATCGTCAAGATCTAGGAACTTTCTCACATGCTAATGATAATTACAAAAAACTTTAATTTCACGCATTACAAGTCAACATTGTTAGCACTGATATTGAAATTAATAAAAAAAAACAATTTTCTCACTGAAAAAAACAATGTAAAGAACATATGCAAAAGTAGATAAGGATATGCATATGCAAAAATAAGAAATAAGGATTTAATGAAAGAATATTATCTTTAGTTGAAACTCAAATGCGTGGCTTCTGGACCTACTTCTGACCCCACCATTATGTGGAAGTATAACTTTCAGGAGATGAGGTGTTTATAATTTATAAAAAATTCCATTTGTATCCCTATAAATTGAGGACTAAAGTCCAGTGCTTCTTCCACACCTAAAATTAAAAAAAATAAAACTATGCATTCTTCCTACCTACAAGTAGGAACTTGCAGGTCTATAGGAAGAAATATCCACAAAGCTTTTAGACTGGAATCTTGAAACTCGGTGATTGATTTAATATTAAGATATTATTAAATTATATTTATTTCTTCCTGACCTTGAATGTTTGTGAGAAGGGTGTTATAAAATAGAACTTTATATTTTCAAATTACTGGTAACTGCATTGGCAATATAACACAGTTTAAGGAATTATGTTTTCCATGGCCACTAAAATGTCATGCTAATTTAATGAAAAGTCACTGGTATTTCCTTTCTTATTTCAAAGTAGTAATAGTCAAATAAATTTTGTTTCACCATGAGCTACTTAGTAACTCATTTAACCAAATCTTTATGTATCGCAAATTACAGTATTTTTGATTTAAAAGAATTCTCAATGTAAACTCCATCTGTAATTTATGGGTAAAGAAAAATGTTAGAAAATGAACAAAAGTCAGGTCATATAAGTAGAAATATAAACCTAAAATATTTTACTGCAATCTAGCCAAAAATAAATAAAAATATTCATTGAGTCCTGATTCATTATATATTTTTTAATATTCTAGCTAGAGTGTATATCTAGAAATGACTTGTGACATGGTTAGTGATTCCTGTTTACTTTGTATTGTTAAAGAGATTCATTTATGTACTATACACATCTGCTGTAATTATTTGTTTTTAGTTTTTATGTAGATAGAAAGATACAGAGATTTCTTCCTCATTATAGATTTTATTTTGAAAATACAGGAATGTATAGAGAAAATATTTTTTCAAGTGCATTAGGCAGGCTACAGGCTAAGCTGCTATGACAATATCAAATATATTGACCTAAATACAAGTTTATTTTTACTCGGTAAAATACTAGAACAAGATTTTCAGCTTTGAGGGGATGATGGTGGTACTTCTGTCATCAAAACCAAACTCCCAAATTTGCTCTAATTATCACCATTTCCCAGAGAGTATGAAAGAAAAATGGAGAATCAAGAACAAGTGGCTTTATCTGTAAGGTGATGACCCAGAAATAATCCACATCATTACCATTTACATTTCATTGCCCAAAGTTAATTACTTGGCTTCACTCAACTGTTAGAGGACGAAGAATTATTATCTTTAGCTGGACGTTAACGTGTGCATACAAAATTTGGCACCTAAAAATAAGGGGTGAATGGATGTGGGGAACAACTGGTACTTCCTGTTACATTTTGCTTCACTAGCCTTTCAGGTATTTAAGTGCTCCCCTTTTCTCCATGAAGAACAAAACCTATCTCATCACTAATCCTATTATATTATTAGATCCAGCTTTATTGATATCTGGGTTATGTACAGTTCACCAGGTTTGATGTGGCAGGTTTTTTTTTTTTTTTTCTTTTCCATCTTACCTCCACCAGGCTAGAAAACTTAAGCAGCATACAAAAACCAGTGCTAGTGGATTAATGGGGAACTCGCATACACAGCTGATAACATGAAATTGGCACAACACCATGAACAAGTTGGTATCATTTAATAAAAATAGACATGCACGTATTCAAAAATTTGGCAATTTTACTGATAGGTGAGTTTCTTAAAAAACAAAAAAAAGTCAGTGCACTTGCACCAAGGTAAATGTTTGGATATATTCATATTGAAATTATTTTAGTAAGAAGAAAAAGGAAGCTATCCCAAAAGTTGGAATTTGCTGGGATGCACTTATATGGCTGTTTCTTTTAAGTTGTAAATTGTTCAGAGTAGTTACAGTTCTATTTTAACTGTTCAATTTTTATGTACCACTTATTATTAAATATTTTGAATATTTTCCCAGGAACTGTCCATCAATAGAACAAAGGAGAAATAAATCATGTATATCCTTATAAAATTGTAAAAGACATCACTGAAAACAAATGTACCATGACTACATATATCAATTTGGATAGGTCATAAATATGTAATATTGAGCCAAATAAACGAATTGCACTGAATAGAGCACATAGTTTTATATGAATTGTTCAAGCCAAGAAAATGTCATATATATAAAATACATATATATATATATATATATATATATATATATATATATTACTGCAACAGACAAATGTTTAAATTGTAAAGGAAATCAAATGGATGGGTAATTAAAAAAAAGGCATGTCTGGTTAGAGGACTTCCAAAGTACTACTTATGTTCAAATTGTCAAGGTTGGCAGTGTGGCCATCAATATTTATTTTAATATAACATTTCATGTGATAAATATATTCTAACTATAATATTTGTGCATGATACATTTTGTACGATATTTTTGAAAGTGAGAGGATTTCTTGATAAAAACAGATGATCTCTCAACACAGTTTTATTACATTTTGAGTTACCTTTGTAGAAGTTAAAAGTGTGGTTAATTATTATTTCTTATATGTGGATCCTGGTAGCTATTAAGAGATTGCTCCGCTCCTCTGCAAATATTTGACACACTCAACACAAAATCCAGGGAGACTCTATGCTCCCTGTTTGCATCTCTGTTCACCCACTGCTGTGATTGCCACAGGGTGAAGAAGGGGAAATGAATTATAGAGAAGCACAAGGGTGATTGCTTTCTCATCTTAATTCCCTTCCTGTCAGTCCTGCCTCTGCTGATTTAAAGAGAGAATGAGCTGGGATCAGAGCAAAGGTGAGAACCTTGGCCATATCTAAATTAAAAATTAAATTTAAAAATATGGCCAAACCTATAAAATGTAACTGCATTAGAAGTTGTGACTGAAAGAGCATTGCATGTCTCATTGGTTAAGAATGAGAGGGGTTTTTTTAAATAAAAAGAATATAATGGATATACGAGGATTAATATGTCCTGATTATTTGCTTCATAAAATAGCTAAGAGGAAAACTAGAAAAGGTAAGTTATAGTATTGTTTATAAATGTTCTGAATTGTAATGCCTTTTACCAAGATTCCTAAATTTCCTCCTACCCTAATGAGTCAGAGAACACAATGTGTACCACAATATTCTTTTTTTAAAATTTTTAAAAAATGTTTTATTTATTTTTGAGACAGAGAGAGAGAGACAGAGCATGAGCAGGGGAGGGGCAGAGAGAGAGCGAGACACAGAATCCAAAGCAGGCTCCAGGCTCTGAGCTATTAGCACAGAGCCCGAAGCGGGGTTCAAACTCACAAACCATGAGATCATGACCTAAGCCGAAGTCGGACGCTTAACCAACTGAGCCACCCATGTGCCCCCCACAATATTCTTTTTAAATGTGCATTAGTGATACAAATATAGCTTTGGGTAAAATGATCTTTCCTTACTAAAAATAAGGTCCTTTGTTTCTTCTTCCATTGTTACTGTCATTGCTATTATTGTTATTTGACAGTTCTGCTCTACCTTAATAAAAAGCAAATTTAAAGTACTATAAAAATCAGTCTTTAATGATGCTCAGCTGTAATAAAGTGTACTGAGTCACTCATTGTATAAAACTATGCATTAAGTATGTTAAAGAAGGGCCTTTTCAGGGCACCGGGGTGGCTCAGTAAGTTAAGCATCCAACTTGGTTTCAGCTCAGGTTGTGATCTCACAGTTCATGAGTTCAAACTGCTATTGCGGAGCCTGCTTGGGATTCTCTGTTTCTCTCTCTGCCCCTCCCTCACGTGCTCTCTTTCTCTGTCTCTCAAAAATAAATAAATAAACTTTAAAAAGGGGGGGTGCTTTTCTTATTTAGCAATTATAAAGGTGATTTGTATTCCTCATGAATTTTAACGAGAAATTTTTTCATTTGGACATTTCTAGTGCATAAGACTATAAGCCTCCCTGACCTTCATAGTGTTTGTTTGCTTTAGTATATAGATATGAACTCAGACATGCTTATACAGAAAAAAAAACCCTGCACATTTATGCAGATATCAGCTCATCACTTCTTTGATAGCCATTTTAGAAAATACTTTACAGAGAAAAGCACCTCCCTCACCTCTGAAATATAAAGAAAATATTAAATATATGAAAATAATTTATTAAACTTCTATATTCAAAGTTTGGTAGACAGGATGATAAAGAAACCAGAGAAAAAGTATACTTGGTATTAGCAAAAAATAATATCTAAGTTTTATCAGAACATGGATAGATAAAAACTTAGATAAAACATCTAAGTTTTATCAGAACATTCTCCTTAATATTTTGGTTAAGTTTTTCCACCAACTTTCTGCTAAGGAAGAATTAGATATAAATACCAGAATCACACTGTAGTTTATTAAAGGCTTATTGCGTAGGGGCACGTGGGTGGCTCAGTTGGTTAAGCGTCTGACTTTGGCTCAGGTCATGATCTAACAATTCGTGGGTTCGAGACCCGTGTTGGGCTCTGTGCTGACAGCTCTGAGCCTGGAGCCTGCTTCGAATTCTGTCTCTCCCTCTATCTCTGCTGTGGAGAATAAGCTTAGGAATTCCCCAAGCTTGCACTGATGGGTTAACAAGGCATAAAGAAATAGAAAGCCACAGGATGTGCATCCAAGATTAAGTAAACAAATTAGGTAAACAGGACAAAGATCCTCAGTATAGCACAAAGGTATAGAAATAGGAAATCTCAGGATGAAAATATCCAAAATTAGGTAAACAAGATTAGGTATTCAGGGTGGAAATGCCCCCCAATTTAGTACAATAGCAGAAAGCTCCATTCACAGGAAGGACCAAAATAGGTAAACAGGTAAACTGGTCTATAGACCACAGCAGGGTGAAGTTGCCCAGAGCAGAGCTAGTTAGCAAAAGAAAGGTGCCTTGTTGACCCTGAGGTAACAAGCTCTGTCTTTCTTGTCCCCTAAGCAAGTTTAGGTAAACTGAAGTAGTGCCTCATGTCTGCTGCACACAACCTTCCACCAGGAGCCAGGATTCTGTTTTGTATTGACCCAAATCCCTAACACTGCATATCTTCAAAAGCCCCTTTCCCTCACACCCATGAGTTAATGTTCACAGTTTCACTGTCTCTTTGTGCAGGTCCATCATGCTTATAAGCCTTCTGATCTTAATTAAAATGGAGCAAGACCCTTACTCGGGGCTCTTGTCTCCCCGGACATTAGCCTCTCTCACATCTGAATCCTGTGTCCTCTCTTTTGCTGGACAAGAGACAACTCCAGACACAGACCTATGACACTCTGCCACTTGTAGACACTCTCTCTCCTCTCAAAAAAAATTAACATTAAAAAAAAAGCCTACTGCATATATTTTCTTGAATTTGTCCCTACACCACATAAAAGCCCTTCTTTTATTCAAATGTCTAAACGTTGGCCTAACCCACAAGCACGGTCTTTCTTTCTCACTTCTGTTTTCCATGTCTCACATTTAATTAATCATTAGGGGTAATTGATTTTATCATCAAAATATTTACTGTTATCTTCCTCCTGCAAAGTAGTACAGGCCATTATCTTCCAACCCTCAATTACTACCAGACCCTTTAAATTGGTGTCTCTCCATCCTTGGGCCATCCTCTTCCTCTGAGTAATTCTTTTCAATTATCAATGATGATCATTTACAGACATGCATCTGATTACACATATTGCTCTGCTTAACAACTTCACATGGGTTTTGCATTATCCTCGAAGTTAAATAGAACTCCTTAATATGGCACCCTGGTCAATTCTGTCCCTGTTTTGCTCAAGTAACATCTCTCACCATATGACTTTTACATGTCTGTCCCTCTGTGCTCCTCCTGTCCATTGCCTTCTCTTCTTTCATCCGCTTAACTACTGCTTCTTCTTCACACATCAGCTTAAATGAGACTTCTTCCAAAGAGCTCCCCCTAAATTATTAGGGCACTAACTGTCTCTGGTAGGTACTAACATGCTAAGAATATACGGACATTGAAGGAAGACAGTGGAATAAAGTATTTTAGAAAGAAAAAAAAAACATAAGAAAGGTTACAAACTCACTGGTGCATCCAAGCATCGAAAATAAGCTTAGAATGAATGGTTTGAACAGAAAAAGAGAGTGAATGGTGTAGAACTTTGATAAAGGTGAATATAGTTTTTTGGATACCAAAATTTAAGATAAAAAAGATGGACAAGTGAAAGGTTAAGACTGACTAGGTAAGCAGATGATAATGTTGGGGGTTCATTTTATGCTAATATAATATTTTTTGTATTCTATTTTTGACACAGATACAGAGGTTCTTTTTATTTTAAGTTTATTTTTGAGAGACAAAGAGAGACAGAGCAAGAGGGGGGAAGGGGCAGAGAGAGGGAGACACAGAATCCGAAACAGGCTTAGGTTCTGAGCTGTCAGCATAGAGCCAAATGCGAGGCTTGAACCCATAATCTGTGCTCAAACCTACAAACTGTGCTCGAACCCATGAACTGTGAGATCTTGACCTGAGCTGAAGTCAAATGCTTAACCGACTGAGCCACCCAGAAGCCCCCAGATACAGAGGTTTTAAAAGATGTTCATAAAGTGCTAGGAGCCCTGTGGAAGATTTGGAGGGGTTTGAGTAGTGCCAGGAAAAATAGTTAGAGCACCCAAGCCATTTATAAATGTCTCCTAATCCGCATGATAGAAGTCATTACTCCTGAGAGTATTTTCTTCCCATTGAAAAAGATGTTAGAAATGTTATTTTTTAAAAAGCTTTATCAAGAGTCACAACAAAGATACAAACTACAACAGATTATCAACAGATTATCGTCACATTTTTTTCAGATAACTTTGAAACAATCTGTTCACCTTGGTTATTTGTAACACTAAAAATAATTTGACAATTATAGATAACTTGTTTTAGTACAGAAAATATCATATTTTCTTGCTGAACTAGTATAGAACTTTATAATTAGTGTGCAATCCATATTTGTTGGGTTGCTGATTATGTTGGATAAGTTTCAAAATTTTATTACCTTTGATTTGCTTTCTAATGATTTTTATTTAATAATTCTTTTTCTTGCTATATTAGAGAAAATAGACCAAAGAAAAGTTTTAAAATCTGTTTCTCTGACTAATAAACCCTGTCACTGGTTTCTAGTAATGATTTAAGGTCACAAAGATAATTTGTGTATTGCTGGGAGGTATAGAACACTAATCTGAAGGCTAAAATTGTATTACCTAACATTTTACAAAAATTTAATAATTATTAAAGTTGACTTTCTGTGAGGTCTATAGATCTTTATGCTGCTATTTCATAAATGAGTAACCTGGAGCTTCCTTCCATGACATTCCAAAGACCACAAATGTCAATGGAATGGAGCCAAGAGGGAATGGTAGACAATTTTGATGACAATCAAAATGCATAGGGCAGTATCCTCTAACTCAATCCATTAACAACATTGCCTCAGATCTAATGAATTAAACGTCATTTAAAAAGTGAAACTTTTGTTAAAGCATTTCTCCTTATACAGAGTGGACAGATTTTTCATTTAAGTTCACTGTCCAAGTGACAAATTGAGGAGAGCATCCTAATGAGAGCATCCTATTTAGTAGCACATATGTAGAGGTCAAGTGTAACATTAAAGACGAAAATAGCATTATAATAATAGCTGAGAGCTCACTGAGCTGTGTGCTCAGCACGAAATACACATAACAGGAAAGGGGAGGAGGTGATATGTGCTCAATTGGCCATCTATTTAGCATCTATGGAATAAATAATCCATTCATGATTATTTGAAGGGCAGTGGAGAATTGTGCCTTTCTTGTTAGGGTGATTAATTATACTTTGGATTTGTTTTTTATGGGAAAAGTAGTTTCTGTCTTTTGAAATTATAATATAGAGATAATTGCTGCTTTTGATTGTGCCCTCAGTAAATATTTATTGAGTAAATTAACAGAACAATAAAACTAATTTAGAAATAGATTATAAATAAATTATAAATAGCAACACAATATTTAATCTCTTCCTGTCCTTACCAGCCAAAACAAAACAAAACAAAATAACACAGTTTTAATTTAGTTTATCTGAGCTATAACAATATTATCAACAACTTTCACAGATTTGTAAAAATTATAAAATAAACTTCATGATGAAATCAAACTGGCCAATTTGATAAAGAGTACTTTTGGAGTTTAACCACATTAATATGAAAACACTGATTGTCAAGATAAACAATTAAATTTAATAAAGTCAAAATGAAATATTTAAGTAAGTACAGTCTTGGTAAAGAAGCTAATATATAAGGAATAAAAAAGTAAGTTTTCTTTCCATGTAGCAGTTCTGCATCAATTATCTCATTTAACTACCTAAACAATGCTGAAAGAAGAATATTATTACGCATTTTTGCAAAGGAAGATACCTCAGGTGAAAGCTTTGAAATGAGTCTCTCAATACACATACTTTCTGTCCTACATTTCATGGCCTTCAGGTCAGCCTCACTAAATGTGGTTTGATTTCTCCAAAACTTCATGGTTCATCTTTGTTGTAGATTTTTTAAATAGCAGATCCTGCATTCCAGAGCAATCATTTCCTATTTCTCCTACCTCTTTCACTGGACTAAGTCCTCCTTTAGTCAATAATTAATTTTTAAGTCCCTATTCTGTGCTAGAAAATGTAATTCTCTCTCACCAGGCATGTCTTAGTTAGTCTTACCAGGCAGGAATTTCTTAAATTCAAAAGCATTCCCTGATGTTCCAAAGATAAGATGGTAGTCTGTCTATACCAGGGATTGACAACATACAGACTGCAATACCTACCTTGCTGCCTATTTGTACAATCCCTGAGCTAAAAATATTTCTTTTAAATTTTTAAATGGATGAAAAAGTCCAAAGAAGAATAATTATTTTTGTGCAAAGTGAACATTTTTCGAAATTCAAATTTCAATGTCCATAAATGTTTACTGGAACACAGCTATACTATTTATTAATAAAATTTTAATAAACACTGGAATATTCTGCCATGCTCAGAAATAGCCATCAAGGACATGTCTAATTTTCTGCCTGATACCAGTGGTATCAATTTCACCATCAGGAAGCAGTGAAGAACCTGGGTAATTTCTGGGATTTAAAAAACTCATATCAATGAAGACTATCCTTATATGAGGTAGATGAAAAGTGTGGTAAATAAAAAATGACTCTATGATGAAAAAGTCAGGGAATTATTAAAGAATCCAGGTTCATTAAAACAAAGAAAGATACATAAGCAATATGTAAATTCTGAGGCGATAAAGGGAATATTGCAAGGAAGGATATTGCCTGTGGGCATGTGTGTGTGTGCACACGCGTATGTGTGTGTGTGTGTGTGTGTGTGTGTGTGTGTGGTGTTGCAAACATATTATTTACTATTTGTCTTGCAAATTCATGTTTATACCAATAATGGAATCTATTTGACAAACAAAATATAACTTAATCCTTTTTCATTATAAATTTTTGCATTTTCCTTAAGTTTTGTCATTTCAGGCTAGATTTTATTTTCCTGAAGATTGAGAATTAATCACTCATTTGAATTATTGAATATTCTAAAATATATAAGCAAAAAACAACTTAAATATTATGGTACAGTGCTAAGTGAAATAAGTTAATCAGAGAAAGAAAAATACCATATTATTTCACTCTTACCTGGAATTTAAGAAACAAACCAAAGGAATAAACAAATAGAAAAAAGAGATGAGGAATAAAGTCTTAAAACTCTTAAAGGTTCTTAAATACAGAGGTTCCTGGAGGGGAGGCAGATGGAGAGATGGGTAAAGTAAATTAAGGGGATTAAAAGTACACTTAACCATGATGAGCACTGAGTAATGTATAGAATTGTTGAATGACTATATTGTACATCTGAAACTAATGTAACACTGTATGTTAACTAAACTTGAATTAAAAAAACCCAACGCATTAGGAACACTTTCAATTTAATTCCAAAATACTGCACTTATCAAAATACTGGACTTACATATTTTTTATTATCAATTTAAATAAGCAAATTATTTTAATTTTCTGGTTCAGTGTTTCTATAATCATTTTTATACTGTGGAGGTTTCATGTATGATAGTTTTTCTATACGAACATTTAATGATGGAGAGTAGTGAATCCAAATTTTAGTCTGTGACTAGCAGCAGAATTTTAACTACTTCAATTTCCAATATCCAGTAGCTTATGTGTAATCCCTGATTGTATCTCCAGGTTTTTAATATTCTTCATTCCAAAAGACCTTGATCATAGTAATTTCCACATTCCGCTTACAAGGTTAGATTTCTTATTTTATTTTAATAATTTAGAACTCATCTATAATTCAGAATAATGCATGACTGATTAAATAAATAAACCTAAATAACTTCTTGTCATATTAGAAACGTGGAAATCAAAATGTATTCAACTGTTTCGATTATATTAAGTGTGGCAGTCTATTGTTAGATTCAAATTTATGAGACTGAACTGTTTCAAGGATTAAATAAGGTCAAATATCCTACCTTTTTGAATAATTTTAAAATTAATATTTTTTTTCTGATTAAGTTTTTTTTTTTTTTTTTTTTTTTTAAGAAGACCAAAAAATGTGCTCTCAACTGAAATACAGGTCATTGGATAGTATCCACATTTTTACTGTGTTGATTACATTATGTCTTCCTTTCAAAATATCTTCCTGCTGGTTTCTATGGAGATGGTTTAATCTGTATTGAACTGAACAGAGGATGATTAGTGTGCTCAGCATGATAAAAGCAGACACTATCTTCTTGCTTAGCCCTAGTTGATTAGATTGGGTCTGTTTAGAATTTTCTCTTAATGTTAGGATATTTCCTGACTTTACAGCATAACACTTACTACTAAAACATAAGATTTCTGGAGTCACAAATGAATGCCTAAGGTGCTCAATGGTGTTTCCACTCAGGGTAGACAGAACTCCCAACATGTTCAAGGAATGCATAACTACTGATATAGCCATTTTGCTTTCAATATCACAGTGGTTACACTCTTCAAGACTTCAAACTTCTCATCCTTCACCTGCCAGACCAACTCTTGGTCAAAAACATAAAGGAAATCCTCATGAAGACTTCTGGGACCAAACTTTGGGATAGCCTACTATTTTCCAGTAATATATTCTGCAAATTTCAGCTGCTTTTGAAAACTGAATTCCAATGGTTGTGCCCTCAGCTCAGAAAAACTACCTCTATTTCTGCTTGACTTACATTTTTGGCCATAGTTTTGAGTGCATTAATGTTGAAATCCAGACTGAAGGTAAGGCCCTCCTGATTTGTCTCCTTCCTATCAAGCTTCAGAGTTATACACTACCTGTTTTCCTACGCTTAAAAAAAAGATTTGCCTTACATATTTGGTCAAGTTTTATGGTTGTTTACTGTGTTAGAGTTAAGCCCAGCACCAGTACCTCCAAAATGTGCTGAAGCAAAACTGTCATTAATTAAAATGTTATCTTACTAGTTTAAAGCCTAATAATTGCATTGTGTAATCTTCATTTTATTGTTTCAATCCCAAAATTGATACCAAAGAAGTTTTGATTTCATCTTATCCCAAATGATGATGAAACATATCTGTTACTGAATATATAATAAATACATATTCTAACATATCTATATCTATTCATTTCCAAGTAATTAGGTCTATTTTATTCAAAATTTTATTTTGTATTTCTGCTTTTGGTGTCCTTTTTTATGAGAATGTGGTATTTAATATTTAAGTTTCTAAAACTTAAAGGTATTTTTATAATGGCTTAATATTTTGTGGCTTTTGGATAAATTTTCTTACTGCTTGAAAATAATTGTTTTTATTGTTTTATGGTACAAAGCTTATATATAGAGTTAATTATATTTAGGTCATTATCTTTATTCTGTCATCTAGTTTATCTTTCAAATTTGGAAATACTTATGCTAAAGTTTACTTTTGGATTTCTGCAAATGTATATTTATCTATCTATCTATCATTTATCATCTATCTATTTCTTTATTGGTTTTGTATCTTTAACAGCTGTTATTTGCATTTTCCTTTAATTCTATTTTTCCTGCTAGTAATTTAATACATTCTATTTCTTATGAAAAATCAATACCTAAAAGCAAACACTGTTCATTCAGCATTACTCTAACATTTGCTTTTCTGGGGGACACTTATTCACAATGACATTACATGGGAAGCCCCCACTCATAGGAACCCATTCTTACTTCCTACTGCCAATTCTTACTTCCTATTGCCAATGATATGAAGCATTTTGTTTAAACCAGTAACATTCACTTGCACCATTTTCAGAATTATTCTTATTCATAGAACTACTAATAATGATTTAATTATTCTGGGCATGTGTCTTAGAATGCATCATACCCTTTCTTGCCACACTGCTCATTTGTCTTGGATTCTTTGTCAGTAACCAAAATGAAGAAAGATTGAAGAGGTTAGATAGTTGGAATAGTTTCTTCCCAGTTTATAAAGATCATATAGAACTTAAAAACCACAAGTCATAAAACCTAAGTGGGTTTTCAGATTTAGCTTAAAATGAAATAAGAACATGCAGAGTGATAAGCAATTTAATCGAATCTTATGCTCTCCTGTCCCTCCCTACCCTCCCTCACATATAGACTCACAATATAGCTATTAATAAATAATTGTAAAATTATTCATAGCTTGAAATTTAAAATAGCATTGCATTATGTTTTTAAGAGTTCATATTAAATATATCAACTATAATATGATATCACAAAACGTTAATGTTTTATATACCTTAGAAAGATTATAACAGATTGTTTTTTTCTAAGTAAATCTGTGTGTAATACATGCAAACAAGTTTTTAATGACAATTTCAATTGTTCACATTCTGCAAATTTTCAAATGGTACTTTGTGTTCCCTTGTAATAAATTTCTTCACAAGTAATTGAAGCTATTTATATACAATGTTTTCATAAGGAGTGACTTCATTATTCTTGATTCATTTGGGGAGATGAGAAATGTGCATTATGGCAATAGGTAGAAAAAAATAATTAAGGCTAAAATGAATTATGTCAAACATCAACCTCATATTAATGTGCTCTATCAATACTCCATCTTAATCAAATTACTATTGTAAATAATTCACAGTGTAGTAATTTAATAGCTTATAAATCTTAAAAAAAGATATGACATTTAAGGCTTTTGTGCATCTATAAAACAACTTGTTAGACTATTACACATCTAATGACAAAAAACCTACTTTAGTATTCCAATCACAACATACAATTTTTGAGTATTATTTTCCATATAAAGTTGAGATAAAGTTGAGTAAAACCTCATATTCATTATCAAAGTGAAAGAGCCCACACATCATATTCTTCCAAAACATGTTCTCCATAGTTGGTTGACTATTTCCCTTCTGTCACAGAACAAATGGAAATAGATTCATTTTGTTACACTGGATGCCTGGAGGTAAATACATGTCTATGACATTTTAGAAGTGGCTTTCTTTTCTGTAAGTGTGAAATTCCTAGTGATATATAAGAGAAAAATATAATCTTACTATTTTTGATTCCCTATTTCCTTTAAAGTCAATTTATCCTCATATATTAAAATTTATTTTATTGCAATTTTTGTACCCAAAGATATGGATTTGAATTATATATTATTTAAAAATAAAAGTTAAATTTTGGCTGCTAAAAAAGACTATTAAAAACCATAACACCCAAAATATAAGATGAAAAACAAAACATAAATGGGTCTATTTTTAACAGCATAAAATTGCTGTTTTTAGTATAAAATATGAAACTAAAATGTAATAAGATTACTTCTAAGGGGAGAGATTTATTTTATGGAATATTTATAATTGCATAGAAGATTTTCTTTAGAAGAGAATGATATTTTACCTCTTGTTATATAGAATTTCACAAACTACATATGACATAGATTTATTTAGCTAGTTAATGTTTTTGAAAATGATTGCTTCTAAAGTTTCAGTAATATTTATAAAAGGGGTGTTTCCACTATAAAACTCTTGTCCCATGTACAGGCAAATAGATTTCTGCCATACCCTTCAACTGTAATATAGTTTATATGACACTCTTGAACTATCTTCTAAAACAAACATGTATCTTATCTTGGCAATTTGGTACTTAAAGCCAGTGGTTCAAATGTTTAATCTTTAAATACCCTAGAAATAGAAAGGTCAATATTACATTCACTTTGTAATTTTTAAAAATTTGAATAATTCAACTTACTAATCTCTGGATGGATTTAAATGAATCAATAAATTAAAAGTATATATTTTTTAAATTATACATTAACAGGACTCCTGGGTGGATCAGTTAGTCAGTTAAGCATCTGACTCTTGATCTGGCTTAGATCATGATCTCATGGTTTGTGTTTCAAGCCCCACATCAGGCTCTGTGCTGGCAGCATGGAGCCTGCTTGGGATTCTCTCTCTGTCTCTCTGTCCCTCTGTCTCTCTCCTTCTCTCTCTGCTCCTCCCCTGTTCTCTATCAAAAATGAATAAATAAACTTAGAAAAATAGTACATATTAACAATAATGATTGAGTTGTTCTGAATGTGAACAATGAGAGTGAAACATATCATCTCTAGTTTCTTCTTAATGCCAATATTGTACAGTTTTGTTTTGTTTTTTTTTTTTTTTAGTTTTGGAAAGTAACTTATTTATTAATAATTATAATGATTTAAGCACATAAAAGACATTCCAGAATAAGTGACTCACATTTCAATTCACTTTATAACCTCAATGACAAAATAGAGAAAACATGTTGTTACCTTAGGATTAGCTCATGTCCATTTGTCTAGTACAGTGATACCATAACAAATCTCAGCGTTAATAAAAATCATCTGGTAAAGAGCTTTTAAAAAATGGAATATGAAGGGGCGCCTGGGTGGCTCAGTGGTTAAGCATCCGATTTTGGCTCAGGTCACGATCTCATGGCTCATGGCTCATAGGCCTGAACCCCAGGTTGGGCTCTGTGCTGATGGCTCAGAGCCTGGAGCCTGTTTTGGATTCTGTGTCTCCTTCCCTTTCTGCCCCTTCCCACTCATGCTCTATGTCTCTGTCTCTCAAAATTGAATAAACATTCAAAAAAATGTTTCTTTAGAAAAATGGAATATAAAAACATATTAATAGAAGAAGTAATTTCTATAGTTGAGCATTCCCCAAACTGAAGATTATAAAAGATTGTTTTAAAAAGAAGAGGGAAGGGGATGAGGGAAGGAAAATATGAACATGAACAAAAAGATAAGTATTTAAGGCAGTACTCTTATCATGTTCTAATAAGTTCAACAATTAGATTCTAATAAGATTCTTGCAAGACTTGCCAGAGTCTACAGCATGCAATATGCTTTGGAATATTAAAAGAAAGGATAGATTATACAATTATTTGCTAATGATTTTTTCCATAAAACTTATTATTTGGAGAAGTAGACCTTGAAACACAACTGTAAATGATGCTTAAGTTTCAAAAAGAATGATACACTCTGTCCTCTATACTTATTCATAATGAAAAAAATTAAAATAAATGCAAAAAATAAAATATAAAATAATAATTAAAAATAAAATTAAGGGCCAGATATTGGTAAAAGAAATATTGCTCAAAATGTATCCTAAAAATTATGTTGAATATGTTGACCCTGCAAATTCTTATTAACATGATGTTAAAAGTATTTATAAAATTATGTGAGAAAACACTGAATTGTTTAAATATGTGGCTTAAAAATCATTTCAAATAAACATTTTTAGTGATAAAATGGCTTTAAAACCAGGGAGAATTCATTAAATGAAAATACAGTTAAAAACAACATATTCTTGTCCTTAATAATATGAGATTAAACACAGTGATGGTGGCATCACAAGGTCAAATGATCACAGAAGTTGATAGTGTATAGTCCTTCAATTCCTCAAAGCAATTACATGAAAAAGACAATCTGATTAAACTCTGGTGGCCTGAAAGCCCTCTCTTATCTCTTCATCAAAATAGGTAAACTCACATACCCCTGCACACACACACCCACACAAACACATAATTTTCCTTACACAATATGTGCTGTTGCCCATAACTGAAAAACTTCAAGAGTTATTCACAAAGTCCATGAATCCCCCTGGGCTAGTTGATGCCTCTCCTCACTACTGAATTAATGTGACGACTTACAGTTTATTTGAAGGTCAGCTGTACTTGTGTTTGAATTCCTTGAAATTTCTCTGACCTTTATTCTATATCCCTCTTGGCTTTTCCTGAGTTGAGAGTAATAACTTTTCCCCCAAACACCTGAATAAGACATGGAGACACACTTAAAAATCAAATAAAATATTTGCAACATGAAAAAAAGTAGTTAAATTTCTGGTTAAATATAGTGGTGGGAATCTTGTCCCCTGAAAGCACCAGTTGGTTGATGATAAAGAGTAAAGAAATTAAACTGGTCTAAGCTCATCAAGACAAAGAGAATAAGATAACAGATCCACATTTTCCCAAAGACTTCAATAAAATTTGAAGAAAAATATGGATGGAGGGGAGGGTCACTTGCTTACTAGAAGTAAACTATAAACTAAATGCTTACACTGGGATATAATGTTAGGGGGAAATGACTTCTCCCTTGAGTCTTTTAAAGTCTCAAGATTTAGAAGCACCAGTACCAAGAAAGGTGATAATTAGATTTAGAACAAAATTCGTGAAGATGGATTGAAAGTATGTATATGGAGCATTTGTATCTTTGGATACTTTCCCTTCAACTTGCAGAGTCAGGGCACCACTCTTCTAAGGGACTAAAAGTTATTCTCAGAATAATGTTGCCTGAG
This sequence comes from Panthera uncia, assembly GCF_023721935.1. Lineage (NCBI taxonomy): Eukaryota > Metazoa > Chordata > Mammalia > Carnivora > Felidae > Panthera > Panthera uncia. The sequence goes on from NW_026057576.1 coordinate 53,094,693, forward strand.
AGGCTTCACACCTGGGGACAATGATGCAAACAGAGATTGGCACTCTTGCAGAAGAAGCATGGAGAGGTAAGAGTAGGTTTATGTGATGGTCTGAACCATGGGGCATCTGGGTTTGTTCTCTGTTGCTGCCAAAAGAACTTAGACAACAAGCATTATCGGTTCAGAAATGACCAAAAACTAATAATGTCAATATAAACAGTGTTTATGAAACAATTCTTTGGTTAGGTGTATGGATTTCCAAATCAGAAAACTGAGACATGTTACTGTAGACGACAATTTCAAAATAACAAAAGAAGTGCTAGGAAAGAAAGAAACATGCAAAGTATTTGAGTCTGTCACAAAAACAGAATGAAGAAGTGGCTGCATTTCTTATAGGAGGAGGAAAATTTAATATTATTTCAAAGAACCTAAAATTAATACTATACATCTATATTAGTTTCATGCTCCTCAAAATGTAACTATTAACATTTTAAAATAATCTCTTGGCCTTTCAATATTCACTTATATTTTAGATGCAATGTATTTTGTAATGATGATTGAGTCAATTCATTTCATTCAATGACAATGGAGGTTATAGAGATAATAGGGCTTTGATAAAGATTTTTTAGTTGGTGTTCTAACCAGAATAAAAAAAGTCATAGGCTATCTCTAGACATTAATGAATAATCAATTATAATTCTTCAAAAGAATTCATCTGCTCCTTCACAGAGTATCAAAACAATTTTTTTCCATATCGATTCACATTGTTTCAAGGCAAAGTAGTAGAACAATTCTTTGATTAGTGTGAAAAAAAAGTATATTTAGTATTGTGGTAGGCTGAATAATGGCCCCTCCAAAAGATAGCCACATCCTAGTCCCGGAACCTATAAATGTTACCTTACATGGCAAATGTGATGAATTCATAAGCATTTGTGATTAAATTAAGGAACATAAAATAGAGACATTATCCCGCTTTATTATCATGGTGGACATTAAGTGCAATTACATTGTCTTTATGATACAAACAATCATTTCTTCTTATGCCATGTTGAATTGCCATTCTTCCGTCTAAGTTTGGGTCAGCTTTCCATGTTTTATCTTTTGTGCTTTCAATGTTGTAAAACACCTCCAAGAGTTCCATTAACATGAAATTTATTCTCTAGTATTACTTCCTCTGTGGTGTTCATCACAACCACTTTTCCTCATTTATGCAAAGTTTACCTTCACTAATTTCCTCTGGCTCCATATCTCAAGTCTCCCAAATCCCCACTTATCTTCCAATCACCCACAGATTTATTCCCAGGGGTATCATTTCTGTTTCTTTGCTGCACCATTATTCTCAGCCTATTCTCTCTTTCGATTATCCATTTTTTTAGAATACCACTTGGATTTATCCCTGGGTGATAAAGTGGCAATACAACTACATGCTTTGTTATTTTTATGTGAATTGAATAACAGATGTGCAGTGACCAATTTCTGGCAGACTCTTAAACAAGTCATGTGAGTGGTCACTGATCATGATGTGCGTCTATTATTTATGTAATGATTTGTGGATGGAGGAGCTAGCAGCATGTTTTGCTTTATGTAATTACTCACAGTTGATATACCCAATTAATTTTAAATTACACCCAGTTTTAGGGAACTGGAATTATTTAAGTAAACTATAAAAATTAAAATCCGGGCATGTGAGAGAACAGCAGAGCAAAGGCCTATATGCTAAAATAGCAATAAGATCATTGAAACATCAAATAAATGTAAAGTATAGGAAAATTCAAGTATTAGCACACAATCATTACTAAAGGTATTATGTAAAATATAGCATATTTTAGATAATCAATACATTCTGATTTTATTTTTTTATTTTAGTTTAAAAAAATTATTTATTTATTTATTTATTTTGAGAGAGAGCTAGAGAGCATGTGTGTGCATGGGGGAGAGGCAGAGAGAGAGGGGGAGGGAGAGAATCCCAAGTAGGCTCTACACTGTCAGTGCAGAGCCCTACGAAGGGCCTGATCTCATGAACCATGCTTGATCAAGACCTGATCCAAAATCAAGAGTGGACTCTTAACCAACTGAGTCACATAGAAGACCCACATTCATATTTTATTAAATAAACTGATAGAAAAACATGAAAATGTTAACCTTGGTGTGTACCCAGAAGACTGTTAAATTTGAAATCCTTAAGCTGGGAGTGTTAGAGTTCCCCTGCACCCTTCCTCTCTCTGGACTGAGCTGGTTGGCTCACTAGACACTCTGGCCTGTGCATTCTCACTTTGCCCAGAGTACCTTGTAAACTGACAGCAGAGCTACCCTTTCAGACCACCACTCTGCCTTTTGTTAGCCTCCATGTTTCATCTGAACTTGCCTGGCATTCCTAAACAATCTTCAGATCCTTGTCTAAACTCATCCATCCCTCCTTGTCTAAACTCATCCATCCCTCCTTCTCCAGCTTTTAACCCATCCATGACTCCCCATCACCTGGAGATTGAGAAGACCAAACTCTTGCTTCAACCATCAGTCAGCTGGCCCTGGTTCCCTCTTATCCTCTCCCTCTGTTTGTTCCAGCACCTTCAAGACTATGGCTCATTTCCTGGACTTTCCCATCTCCATACTTTTGAAGTTTCCATTCTCTGGATCACTTTTTCTTTGTGGCCCTCCCCCTACAGCATCCCAGAGCAGAAGTTTACTTCCCTTATTCCAACCAGGCCTCCTTGATTTTGTGGAGGAGATTAGCACATATGCTGTGTTCTGCCTGATGTCCAGATACCTAGGAAGGTACTATGGTCCTCAGTTGACTTGGTTGGCTCATCCATCTCCCAGTCTGCTGGCTTATCCCAGTACTGGAAATTAATACTGGCACCCAATATTCCTATTTTCCTCAAGGAGGGTAGTGCATGAGCAACCCACCTCTACTCCTAGCCAAGATGCTACTTCCTCCTACTCCTTCTCCCCTAACAGCTGCACCACCCCACCACCCCCACAGCCCTATGCCCAAATCTCCTGGAAGATCTCACAGAAGTGATTAGAGGGGCTGGTCCATGAGATCCCTCCTTCCAGAGAGTCTCTTGAGATACAGAAGTGGATAGGGCAGCTCATGTCAAGAAGCAGAGAACTACAAGTCTTATTTTTCTCTTCCAATTAAGCACTGAAAATTTTACCTACACACCTTGTAAATTCATATAATAACTAGCTGACATCTTCATCAGCTCCTCCATCAAAAGCTTAGTTCCTACTCTCCTGGGATAAAGGACGTCAGGGAAACCACTTAGCACTTGGTTCACTCAAACACTCATAAGGAAGGCCAAGCAACGTAATTATCATACTATTTATGTATTTATACAAACAACAAAAGTATAACCTAATTACCATAAGAGTCATATTTATTTCAGCAACTCAGTTGAGTGTGATTCCCTTCCAAATAAAAGGTTCGCTTTATGTATTCGAAGGAAAATTATCTTAGGCCTCATATTTCAAAGAATAATTAAGTCTCAAATGTGTACCTTTAATAGTCTAAAGTTAAAGGTGATATGTATTTTCTATTTGGGCATTTATTATTAAATGTATGAATTTGAAGGATTTTAAGCAAGATGTCAACATAAGAAACAACAAGCTTTAATTCCCACCCCTCTTTCCTCTTTACAATCTGACAGAAGTGTTCAAGGGAGAATAAAAATAAAAATAAAATATGGAAGAGGGGTTTTAATCAGTGTCAAAAACAAAAGAATTAGGGCTGTCCGTGGAGGCAGCCTCTCAGATGGGGCTTTCCTATGTCAAGACCAGTAAGAAGAAAGGATCCCTGGTGTCCCAGACAGAGTGCAGGACTGGGAATAGCCAGCTGAGGCGAGGCAGCTACACAGGGACTGCCAAGGTCAGAACCACAATAAATCCACTAACAGAAGAAATATTCTGCCATCAGTTTGGCAACCTGCACTGGGTAACAATTGCCCTACAACTGGAGGAAGATCTACTTGTGTTATCAGTGAAGCCCCGAGAAGGCCCCGTAATTGCGAAAGACTGCCTACAAAACAAGGAAAAGCACCATGAAGAAATTTGTTTTTTGACAAGATCAAAACACTGCAACTGTACCAATCCCAGAGATCACAGAGCCCCTGCCCCACCTGTGCCTGGGAACTGGCTGCATTTGTCAAAGACCATCGCACCTCAGCCTTCAGATCTTTGAGTGGTCAGGAGTGGACTCAACCAACTGAGCCACACAGGCGCCTTCCGCCTGTACTTCCACTTGCGCTGGAAGTATCATCAGGCGCTGAGACATCTGCAAACATCTAGGATCCCAATTGCTGTCATGAGCTGCCTGGAGTTTGGGGACAACCAGCTGGAGGAAGTTTGTGGACAACCAGGACAGGCCTTTTCAGCCCTGGGATGATAACCTGGAGCAATATAATAACAGCAAAAACCGACAACTTTGGAGGACTTCGGAAATATGAAACTTGGATGACCATCACCCCCCCACACACACCCTCCCACTCCCAGTAGGAAGCGATTCAAGAGGACTGTTCCTGCAGCATCTCAATGTTTCATAAACTGACTCTTAGGAAGAAGTTGTAAACTCCATAGGCACACCTGGCCCTTGCCTGAATCCAGAAAACCTTTCTTTCCTTCTTCATTCTTTTGTTTTCTTTTATAAGTGTGCATATATTTTTATATTAGAAGAAACGAAAATAATTTTTAAGTCTGTAAAAAAGAATTAAGATAAAGCAAATTGTTCAAAATTCATATATGTAAATTTTTCAGATATATGACCACTGATTGCAAATTGAGGGGAATGCCTAGGTATTAACTCCCACCCTACAGATGGCATGAATGTTGTGAGATGTTGCATCAACTAGGAAAAGGAAATTGTGACGAATCTCAGAGCATCACATAAACTGTAGGGCGGGGGAGAGTCAAAGCTGATAACTGGTCACAGGGCTGATGACAATTTCTGACTTTTTTATGTTTATTTATTTTTTGAGACAGAGAGAGAGAGAGAGAACATGAGTGGGAAGGAGCAGAGAGGGGGCAGGGACAGAGTATCTGAAGCAGGCTGTGTGCTGACAGCAGAGAGCCCAATGCAGGGCTCAAACCCATGAACCATGAGATCATGACCAGAGCCAAAGTGGGATGCTTAACCGTCTGAGCCACCCAGGTGCCCGGAAAATTTCTGATTTTCAATAATGGTTTTTAACTTCAAAGACTGTGCCAGCAATGGTGGAAGGTCAAACACTGGTGACACATTCACCCCACAACTCTCTATGGAAGCACACCATCACTTCAACATTGGGGAAGATTCTGGAATCAGATAAAATTCCTTTATTCTGGGGAGGAAAGACTAGAGGGGAAGAAAAGACCAACAATTTGAAAAGTGAATATTATTCCACCTGAAGACCGTTTGCTCAAGACATAACAATACTTAGATTTAAAAGCCCTAAAAATACTCGAGAGAATTTTTTCAGCAGTGAAATTTAAGTGTCTGCAAATGTGGTTATGAAAATTAGAATGAAGGAATCACTCACTAGCACAGCTGGAGAAAAAGCAAGCACTGCTTTCCTTTTCAATGTTTAAAAACTATGTGCAACTTCCATGAAATATATTCTGGCAATGACATTTTTTGAGTTTAGTCCTAACAATTCAGAAGCTGATCATACCTCTCCTGGAGCTTCAGAGCAAAAGAGCAGGATATTTCTAAAATTGTTTTTTAATTTTTTTTTACATTTATTTATTTTTGAGAGACAGAAAGAGCACAAGTGGGGGAGGGGCAGAGAGAGGAGACACAAAATCTGAAGCAGGCTCCAAGCTCTGAGCTGTCAGCACAGAGCCCGACGCGGGGCTCAAACCCACAAACTGTGAGATCATGACCTGACCCACAAACCGTGAGATCATGACCTGAGCTGAAGTCAGATACCCAACCGACTGAGGCACCCAGGCGCCCTAAGAGCAGGATATTTCTGATGCTAGATGGTTCACAGGGGCCTAGTAGGGGTGCCTCCCTTATGTTCACAAGGTCTGCAATTTGTTCTAGGACACATTACACAAAAGTCTAGGGGAAATTGCTACAATTCTACTTGCCACAACAGGATACTAGTGTCCATTATAGAGAGCTCAGACTCCTTCAGTAAAGATGATGCTTTTGAGTTTTTGAGGTGGATGTCACTGTTGATGGTAACATGGTAAGATACAACACATTTCATGGCTAAGCCTTGGGGACAGAATCAGATTTTGGCTCTTGATTTTTTATATTTGTCAAAAAAAAAACCCCACATGAATTTCCTTATTCTGTATATAAGTAAGCTTTTATATGTTACCGATATTTCCAATGCAAATATATGTTTGTAATTTTCACTGTTAATTAAATTGAAGTAGGTAAAATTACATGAATAAGAAGTCATTTATATTGGATTTTTAAACTCATTATTATTTTTTATTTTAGAGAGAGAGAGAGAGAGAGCACACAAGCAGGGAGAGGGGCAGAAGGAGAGAGAGAATTGTGAGCAGGCTCTAAACTCAGCATAAAACCCAATGCAGGGCTCAATGGGATCATGACCTGAGCTGAGATTAAGAGTCTGACGCTCAACTGACTGAGCCACACAGGCACCCCTATTAGATTTTTCTTAACCCCAACTTCTCATTGAAGTATTCACCAAAAATCAACAATTGATAGAACAATAGTGATAAAAACCATGTAGATATATTCTGTTTTTTTTCTGCCTAGGTCATTCTGCTTTTCAAAAACCATGCCATATGTGATGCTTCATGTCCTTTCTGCTTTAAGACTCATCACAAGCAACTGATCAGAGCTTTACATTCCCTTAAGACTATCTGCCTGGCTAGGATCAGATCATATATCCCTCCTGAACAGTTATTTCTGTTACCCACAATTTATTATTTAAAAAAACAGGCATATGAATAGGATACCACTATTAGTTAATATAGTTAACTGAAAGAGACTAGAAATAAAATATTTCATAATTATTTGCTGTACCACATATAAAGTGGGTATCAAACATTTTATAATAATAAATTAAAATCTTTTAACATAAAATATATTAAACTTCTTGCAAAATGTCAATAAGTGCTTTCAAAATAATATTTAAAAATAAATATTATTCACTATAGTTAAAGAAAAACACAATTCTTGTCTTTATGCAAAACAAGAAAAAATGGTATTTGGTTTCTTATAAAATTTAATGATTTAAACCAAGCAAGAGTAAAATAACTGAGGAGCTATAAATTGTTCTAATCAGAAGTAGTGGGCAGTAAGGTTGCCTATTCTTTCAAGTTATTTTTATACATATAGTATTTTTCAATCATTATTATGACGGAATTTGTTTTGAGAACAGAAAAAAAACTAATTGTGAGTTTTATCTAGAAGAGTAAGTAATTTAAAATAAAGTTTAAATTTTTTGGAAACATAATGAAAGAGGACATTTTGGGTTTAAGTAATAAACTGTATTTAAGACTAATATTTAAACTACAAATTATGCATTTATGTATAAATAAATTAAATCAAACAAGTGACTCTCAAATAAAAAGTATTGGGGTGTTTAGGCAGCTTAGTCGGTTGTGTCTGACTCTTGATTTCAACTCAAGTCATGATCTCGTGGTCGTGGGATTGAGCCCACATTTGGCTCAATGTTGAGCCTGGAGCCTGCTTGGGAGTCTCTCCTCCTCACTCTTTGCCCCTCTCCCCCTCAAAATAGATAAACTTTAAAAAAAAGTATTTACATGCATATGTATATACACATCTTATAATTTAATAATTATAATAAAATCATTAAAGAGCTATTGAAAAAAACTTTTAAATAGAATATTATTAGTGAACTGAAATCAATAGTAAAGAAAGCTAACGGTGTTCAGAAGAGTACATTTAGGCAGCAAATAAATACATTGAAACATTTGTAACTTAGAAAGTAGAAAGTACACATTAAACAGCACTTACACCAATCAAAATTATGAAGTTTCAAAAAAATGATTCAAAATGCTGTCAATGGTTTCAAAGTGTGTTTTAACAGTGACATTAATACAGATTAATTGAAAAATTGAAACAGACAGGCTCATCAGATTCTGCCAAACCCAACCCTACTCCAGATTGGAACTATGAACTCTGGACAAAATACAAATAAATGATGTTCTGAAGGCTAAAAAGTAAACAGAAATGGGCAGACTCTGGTGACAACATTTGGTACAAATTTGTCAAGGTTTGGATATCTCTATTTTCTTAGATTTTACCCTGAAGTTAGGCCCAAGATACCAACATGAGGGATGGCTTAAACTTTGAAACACACACACACACACACACACACGGGCACATAGGTGGGAGGGGGGAGAGAGACAGAGATAGAGACTGACAGACGGAGAGAAATCTATCTTCCTCTGATGAAGAACCAAAAATCAAAATTCGGAGCAATCACAGTCATTGGAGCATTAGTGGAAAATCTTCCAAGTCAGTGGGAATGCTAAAATCTGTGTGCAAAATCTGCCCAAATCTTTGGGCTATGCCCTGAATCATACATACTTTCATCAATGTAGCTAAACATATAGGAGCTGAATAAAGGTTGAGCTGCCACACAAGAGACCGGGTTGGCAGTTGATTTCAACTGGGTTGATTGCTTAATAATGGAATCAATAATTTTCAGAAGAGTAATGCTGAACTGGAGTTTCACAGTATAACACTTACAATATCCAGGATAAAATAAAAATTATTCAATATAACAAAAAGAAAGAAAAATATTATAGTTTCTCAAAATAAAAATAATTAACAGAGAATAGCCAAGATAACCAGATGTTAAAATTAGCAAAAGAAAGAAAAGTATTAAAGTTCCTCAAAAGAAAAATAATTAACAGAGAATAACCCCAAGATGACCAGATGTTAAAATTAGCAAATATGAATTTTAAGATAGATACCACTGCTATGGTCAATAACATAAGAGAAACATACTTCCAGTGATAGAAAAGATAGAAAGGTAAATGATAAAACAAATACCAAAACTTAAAGAATACACATAGAATAATAATTAAAAAAAACACTCACTTAAATAAATTTATTCAGAGTAGTGATCCAGTGAATGTAATAAATCCAGTGAAATTGAAAATAAATGAACTAAAATAATCTAAGCTGAAGAAGAGAAAGAGAAAACAATGATTGAAATGAAGCTAATCTTTGGTAAAGCATATATACGTGTATTCCAAGTCCCAGACAAGAGGAGAGTAATAAAGGGAGAGGAAAAATATCTAAACCAAAACATCCAAAATTTGATGAAGGATATAAACTTTCAGAATCAACAAGTTCAGCAAACCCAAAGCAGTATGAATAAAATATCAACTATGCCTTGGCACAAAAATTAAACCAATTTTTAATTGAAAACAAAGAAAGAAAATCTTGAAAATGCAAAGAGAAAATACCATAGATCATAGAGGGGAGCACAAATTCATATCATCAATGCATTTTCATCTAAAACTATGGAGGCAAGAAGATATTGAACTGAACTCCTTAAAGTGCTGAGAGAAAAAGCTGTCAACCTATAAGTCTATATCCAGCAAAAACATTTTTTAAGCATAAAGTGAAATACATACATTTCTAGATAAACTAAAGTTGAGAGTGGTTAACAGATTTCTAGCAAGGTATTAGGTCTGTGGAAAGAAATTGAGTTCATCAGAAATGAGAAGTATCTGGAAAAATATAAAATACAACAATTTTATTTTATTTATTTAGAATAAAATGGATTATTTAAAATAAAAAGTATAATAGTTTCTTGTGGGGTTTCTCATGTATGTAGATATATTACATAAGATAACTACAGCATGAATTATAGCAGGGGGCTTAGTTAATGGACCCAGAGAGTTACATGGTTTATATATTTTATGTACTGTGGACAATATTAACTCTAAGTAGTCTATGAACAATTAAAGATAATTTTTGTCATCTCTAGATCAACTACACACACATGCACAGACACACACGCGCACACACACACACACACACACACACACACACAAAACCCAAATAGCTGTAACATAAAAGCCAATAGATAAAATGGAATTTTAAAGTTATTCAGATCACTTGGAAAACAATATAGTAATACACTTTGACATGTTTTAGAATTCTTATTTGTTAATTAACCACCTAATGATTGACATTTACATAGTAATTATATAATAAAACTTCATTTTACAGAAACACTGATGAATATACTGGCAATGTTTGTTTGACCATTTATCATTTTCTATTTACTCAAGTTTTACATCTAAGAGTTGTATACATTTTATTGTGGGGATCATTACTATTTTATTTTACAAATGTCTTTGCAGTTGTAAAGGCCATATTTTAGTTATTCAGTTCTTTTCTTTCTTCTCTCATAAACATAAACATCTATGTGGAGTTAAGGCTTCTTATTTTCCTTCCATGTTCTTTGCAATAATGTTACTGCATTTCTAGCTCAATAGCTTTTACCGGTACTAAGCAGTGTGCTCAAGAGATTGGTTAGGAAAACAGATTACAGCAACCTTGGAGTACTGCAAGGTTAAGTGATTTGACCTTGGTCACAGGAAAGATAAATGACGGTACTAAGAGCAGTATCTGGCTAACATAAGGAGCTTATTTTAATCTATTCTTCAATGTTAGTTTCTAAATCAGAGATTTTGCTTTAAAAGTACAGGGAAAATAAGCAAGGGAGTGACTCAAATTAAAATTTGCATCAATTCAATTCTGCTGTCTTATTTCAATCTTCCAAAATGATACAGTTCTTTTGCAGTAATCAAATAAAATGGATTCTGGACAGTAAGTGTTTATCCAGGTGGATGTCTGAGAAACAATTATTTGACAACCACAGCAGATTAAGCCCTGAGTTGAAAGAGTCTGAAACTTTGGTCAAGAAGCCAAGCTCAATATTCTCTAGCACTAGAGACAGTTAAGATCAGCTAGCACATTATTCTTAGAGTCTTTTTATTTATTTGTTCATTCATTCATTCATTCATTCATTCATTCTAACAAGGTAAATTTAAATTAAAAATCTGGGGGGTGCCTGGGTGGCTCAGTCGGTTAAGCGGCCGACTTCGGCTCAGGTCATGATCTCTCGGTCCGTGAGTTCGAGCCCCGCGTTGGGCTCTGTGCTGACAGCTCAGAGCCTGGAGCCTGTTTCAGATTCTGTGTCTCCCTCTCTCTGACCCTCCCCTGTTCATGTTCTGTCTCTCCCTGTCTCAAAAATAAATAAAACGTTAAAAAAATTTAAAAATAAAATAAAAATCTGGTTTCTGGAAATGAGCTGAGATGAATGGATTTTCAGAATCACAGAGAAGAGACCATTTGCTGGCCTGGAAGTGAGAACAAAACAAGGATAGATTGTGTTGTAGTCACTATGATAAATACTGACTACATTCATCCTTCAAGTGTGTTTTCCAAATCCACTTTGTTATCCCAAGTATATTCACTTGGGATAAATGACACTCACCTCCATAGTCTGTCTCCAGGAGTGACTTTAAAAGAGTGATTAGTCAAAGGAATTTTCAAAAACTTAATTTTTATGTAAACATCCTAAAATATAATCATCAGTAAGAAAATAATTTCTAGACATTTTCTAAATATACATTATACTCTAATTTTCATTTTACTCTAATACTCCATCATTGATCTGTGCTATTTCACAGTGCATGCTTTATACTTCCCACCACAGAGGCCAAGGGAATTTGTAAATAATTTTACTGTCTTACCTAGAGGGTAGAAAAGTGACCTAGACAGGGCCAGGCAATATTTTCCCAGAGCAAGTGAAGTCAAAGGGAAGTCTTAGGTTTTCATTTGTGCAAACGGGTAGTAATGATGTCCTGAAGTTAGGGTGGTATTGTGTTGGCCAGGTTGTGTCTGCTGCCTGTTTCTTTATCCTACCTTGTTTCTGTGGCTTCTGCCAATTCACTAGACTGATTCTCTGACTTATTTTGAGTGTTCTAATAAATTCTTTGTCTCCTTAAGATAGCCATAGTGACCTTTTATGTCTTGCAATCAAGAACTTTGATAACAACAAAAAATCTATTTTTAATTTTTTTAATGTTTATTCATTTTTGACAAAGAAACAGAGAGACAGAGCATGAGTGGGGAGGGGCAGAGAAGAGGGAGACACAGGATCCAAAGCAGTCTTTAGGCTCTGAGCTCTAAACCAAACCCATGAACTTCAAGATCATGACCTGAGCTGAAGGCAGGCACTTAACTGACTGAGTCACCCAGGCACCCCACAACAACAACAAATATTCACTCTATAAATAAGTATGAACTTTAGACTTTTCTACAACATCTGCAGATTTTAAAGGGGTGCCTATAGCATTTTTCCCCAAACCTTACTACTAGTTTTGAGTCATTTGGGCTAACCGTTATCTGTCAACTTACTTTCTATTTCTGTTTTGTGAAACAGAGAGCATACATCTGTTTTTTCCATGATCAGCCTTTAAGTAGCCAAGGTTTTTTAGCTTCCTAATATAGCACAAAATAAGGTAGAGATGTAGATACCTGTTATTGTGTTAATGCTTTTAGTGCCAGATGGTAAAAAAGAGACACTTTCTTCAAAAGCCAAAAGATTGAAAAGTAAGGTCTGTATAGAAGATAGAGAAAACTCCTCAATCATTTCCACATTTCTGAATCCCCTTCCAATTTCACCTTGATTAAAGCACACAGCAACTGTTGCTATCATAGGAGAACGTATTTTGTTACTGTGAAGTTTTACCCTTAATTAGGAGAGGTTTATTCTTAGAGATTTCCTCCTAACTTTACTTTGCGAGCTATTTTTTACTTGTTATATTAAACTCTCCATCTTAACTTTAAATTTATCGTTTGATTCCCTGTCTAGCATCTAAAAATCAGAAACAAAAAATTCTTTAAAAAAGAGTTTATAAATTATCAACTAATAGTTTGATTAAAAGCACAAGAAAGTACTGCATGAGAATAGGTCGTATTTATTATCTAATTGCAGGAAGGAACATGAGAATAGGAGTAAGGAAAACAGTTCTGCATTAGTTTACTATGATAGATTCAAGGACTTGATTAAAAAGCAACTCATTTTAATTTGAAATGAAATTCAACACACATCAGGCAGAAGACAATCGGCATTTTAAAAGCAGTACAGGAAAACATATCAATGACATTTTAGAGACAATTTATCAAGTAACGCAGGCAAAGGGGTGCCTTCCTTAGTACTTCCTCATCCAGATGGGTTTATTAAGGAGGATGCTAAAAATTAAGGTAAATATATTACTGATAATGATGGATGTCTTTGCACAGGAAGACATTTTGTGAACAAAACACACCAAAGTTGAAAATGGAATCTCTCTTTCGTGAATTTTCTACTAAAATAAAATTCCACATTATTCAATTGGTTGCAACATATTTTGTAGGATACCTAGTAGTGTTTGTTATGTATGTTCTGGGAGATGTTTAACAGAAAGATAATTCTTGTAAATTTGGGATTATAATTTATCCTTATGAAAAATGTGAAGTTAAATAAGTATTCAAATATCTGAAATGTCTATATTTAATGTTTTCTTTATATTTTAATTGCTTTGATTATTTTTTAAAATATAAGCTGAAAAGCTGACATATTTGATTATTGAAACAAAATTCCAAAATGTTAAAAGAATCCCTTAAGTACCATTAATAAATATTAATGAACAGTATGTATTATTATGTCATAATTTCTATAGATTCATTTAGCAAAATTATAGATACTATTTCATTATTTCTTAATACTTATAAATTAGAATTCATGTGATAAGTTATCCTAAAAATCTCATCTACTCTATCACTTATTAGAAAAATACCCATAATTGCTTTAAACTTTTTTTTTTACTTAAAATTTTGATAAGGAGGGACCAGATCAATCCCAACAGTATTATCTAAATGAAAGTTGCATATTAAAGTTTTGAGAAACGAATAACTTTACAGCAGCATAACTTAGGGTGAAGGTATACATAATTTTAAGGGAATATTAAAAGCAATCCCTCATGTAACTCCATCATTCTGATGTCCTTCATGGGGACATATTGGGGAATAAGAAGAAGAACAAATTCTCTTTTCACAAAGAGATTATAAATTAGTAAAGAGGTAAAGTACACAGATGAGGTAGTTCAATGGAAATATAAGGAACACATACCAAAGCAATTTTATGAAGGTGATTCTAAGTGCACTGAAAGCCTTGAAGAAAGACACAATGAAGTGTAGGAGTCTTGAGATAAGCCAAGCTATATTGGGAAAAGCAATATAAAGAGAGGAAGAAGTTTGTTCTAGAGGAAGTTGGAAAAAAACATTAACTAGGGAGCAAATTGCATGTGATTTTCTGTGTTTTTCCCAAAACAAAGAAAATGAGATTTAAGTGCTTTTCAAATAAAGTATGATAGAGATCTTGAGTCTCTAAGAACTCTAAGTACATAGTATATAGACGTTCTATGCAGTTATGTTAGAAAGTTGATTAACACTGATTCTTAGCTGTGTTAATAGAGGATGATTGAAATACATTTGAAAAAAAGTAAATCTAGATATACATATATTCGTATACATATATACATATACAATATACATATACATACATATACATATACAATATACATACATATACATATACAATATACATATGTATATAATATACATATATACACATACAGTGTTCAGATGGCCTCCTAATGGAGCTAGTGTACCTATAGAAAGAGAGCATTAGAAAAGCATTAAGATCACTGCTTTGTAGATTAAATCCTCAAAAAAGCAGGTAAGTAATAACATTAGTGTGGCTATAAATGAAATTAAGAGCATGCTTTGTACATTGGCTATAGGAATCGTATTTTTGTTTTAATTAGAGGAGTCATTTATTTTAATGCGTTCATAAAAGAAGTCATATTGCTAAGATTCAAATCACAATAAATAAGGCATAAGTAAGAACTGTATACAAGTAATTTCAGTGTTTAGTTTATTTGTTTTGTTATCTTGTGATGTTCTAGAAAAAAAAGAAATTTGGGTATGGATGACTCTGTTCTCCCTTCTACCGAAAGTGAAAGAAGAATCTAGCTCTGTTATGTTAGCATTATTGCCTCTGGGTGACATCATGAAGTGTCCACTAAAAAAATTTTTCTTGTGTTTATTTTTTTAGAGAGAATGACAGAGTGTGAGTGAGAGAGAGGGAGACCCAAAGTAGAACTCAAACCCAAAGTAGGCTCCAGGCTCTGAGCTGTTAGCACAGAGCCTGACGTGGGGCTCAAACTCATGAAGTGTGAGATCATGACCTGAGCTGAAGTTGGACACTTAATCGAGTGAGCCACCCAGGCACCCCATGAAGTGTCCATTTTAAAAGAAAAACTTTGAAAGTCAGAATTTCTCTACAAGAAAAATACAAATAAATGCAAAAAGTCCATCAAGCAACATTTTTTTTTTTAATGTTAAAACCCTAGGTAGCTACACCAAAATTGATTATATTAGAAAATGTTTCAAGCTGCTGAAGAGGGCCCCCATAATGTAATCCAATGTAATTATCTTGCTTAAAACAAGCAGAATGAGAAAAAAAATTGAAGGTAGATATATTTTAAACAGATTTAAAAATTTTAATTTTCTCATAGGAATAAATAGGCAGAGTGAATAAATTGTCTTGTAGTTCTATATATTTCTTCAATTAAAGAAATTAGCCTGATAATCACAGATACATAGTACTTTTAAAGGGCATTTATAGATTTGGAATTAATTTCAGCTACGGTTTAACTGAAGCTTATTTCAGAAATTTCCAGGGCAATATAATTTTAAACAGGCATGGGAGGGATGCACTGTCCGTCTCATTACCCAGTGGGTATGAAGTAATATTCGTTAACAATTAATGAATAGACTTTTGAAGTGGAAAAAAATAATTTTTCAGTAACCTTTACAAAGGCCTCAGACATCCACAACCAAATGCTCACTTGATAACGACAGTTAGGTCTCTACTGGAGAAAGACCAGTTAACTGCAAGCAAGCTCCATGCAAGTCGCTGTTCATCTCTTAACCACAGATGAGAAAGGCTGATGTAAATCAGTCAACAAATGGGTATTTATTAGGTTCTGATGCTGGAAGCATTTTCCTTTTCTTGGCATATGGTTTCTAATCTCTCTGTCTCTCTCTCTCTCTCTCTCTCTCTCCCTCCCTCCCTCCCCTCCTCTCTCTCTCAACATCTCCTTGCAAAGTTAGTACTATATGAGAGAACTCACAGTTCCTACATAGCTAACCTTCCTTACAATGAAATTGTGTGCCAGAGGGAAAGATAACAATCACCACCACAGACCAATAACAACAAAAATAGCTTTGCGCTAAGACTTATGTAGAACTTTCATCTAGTTTTCTTCTTTGTATTTATCTATTTGGGAGAGAGTGTATTAGAACTGTAAAAGTGTGAGTTTGGAGGAAAAGGTTAAAGAAAACTCTCACTTAGGCTTACCACTAACATAAAGAAAAAGATTCTGCACAATTTAAGCTAATCTGGGAAATATATAGTGGCTTGGGAATCATCAACCATTACTAGCATCCTTACAAGTAATGACTTTTATTGTCTGTGCTTACGTCCTCTGCATATATTTTCCTTTAGAATCTAGGCCAGCAGTTAGATGCAGTCTCAGTAGCTTACTGTTTAACAATGGGATTGAGGAATTGTGATTCAGCCATCCAAAGGGGACACATGAAAACCTGTATTTGTTGAGGCTACTGGATAGTAAAAGAGTTTAGGAGGAGCCAAGGAATTGTTTGGAAAACTATTTTCTGGGGATATTATTTTTTCTGTAAAAATAATTGATTTGATGGTGAGGGTTTATATTACTTTCATTGGATCCAAGTTGTGGTATTATATAACTTTCATTTGAATTTTATTGGACAATATAGCAGTGTAAAATTCAGATCAGAAAAAAAACTTATCAACTGACTTCTCTACTGAAATATGAGCTCTTGAGATCAGATTAATGTCTTGTCATGTTCCATTTAAGAAACTTCTGGTTATAACAGAGAAGAGATATCATATGAGCCTTCATTGACCAATGTGTTGATATCATTCTTGTCAAATTAATACAAAGGCCTGGATAGAGGTGTCTGAAACTCTGTAGTTCTTTGTTCCTGAAGGGTATAATAATTCAAGTTAACATTCTCCAGCTAATTATTAATAGCTTTTAAGAGATAAAGTATACTTACTTGACCTCTAGGGGGAACTCTAGGTTGATCTCAGTGACTCACTTCCTTTGATTTCATCTCCAAATACATGGACAAATAAAACTACCAAATATTAAGGATATTTATTAGACTGTAATATAGGCACAGCTTCTCTTTTTTATTCAAACTTGACGTGTGGTCTCTTTGAGATTTTTTTCTCTTTTATTTGTTCATGCTGCTTGCATCAGAGGAGCCTAGGATGATTTCACCCAGAAGTTGCTCCATCCAATGCCTAAGCCCTGGAATGAATTTTCTTATTCAAGTTTTTCTCTGTCATTGGAATAGTCCATTGAAATTGGGTTACAGAAAGAGGGGAAAGAAGCAAAATAAAAGTTCAGTAGTAGTAAAGCCCCTTCTATCTATATGTGTACCTTGTGGATTTTCTAAGAGGAGGGTACAGAAATGTTGGCAAGAGAAAAGGATTCAGAAATTCCTGATTTAATGTCTGAGGTGACTATCTGTCTCTACCTTCTCAAATAAGAACAATAAAAACAAATGACATCTAGAGACAAGACTTTGGATCTGGAAGAAAAGATCCTATTATGTTTAGTTGGGTAATAAATGGTAAATGATTCAAACCAGTTCATATTTTTCGCTGTTTTCCTGATATACCACTACCTCTTGAAAATATTGCCTTTAGCAATGGACGATGTGTGTGTTGCAAATAGTTTTTAATATATCATGAATTTTTATCCACAGATTGTTTAAAACACAAACTCATCACAGCACTAATGCACACTATAAAATTAAAATATTTAAATAGAGAATGACATATTAACAGTTTAACATGCTACTAGTAATAACAGAGCAAATGCTATTTTTTATTAAAATATGGAGGGCTCAGCTTCTATTATAAAAAAATTCTATCAGGGGCGCCTGGGTGGCGCAGTCGGTTAAGCGTCCGACTTCAGCCAGGTCACGATCTCGCGGTCCGTGAGTTCGAGCCCCGCGTCGGGCTCTGGGCTGATGGCTCGGAGCCTGGAGCCTGTTTGATTCTGTGTCTCCCTCTCTCTCTGCCCCTCCCCCGTTCATGCTCTGTCTCTCTCTGTCCCAAAAATAAATAAAAAACGTTGAAAAAAAAAAATTAAAAAAAAAAAAAAAAAAAGAAAAAAATTCTATCAAACAACAACTCTCCACTACTTGAGGAAGATCTTCTTGCTCTGCAATACTTTGTTTACCACCCAGCAGGCAGCTTTGCTAGAGAGACACATGGAGCTGTAAGGCAATAAAGGAAGAGACAGCAGACACATATTGCTTCATATCACAGTTGGGGGGGTATGCGTATGATCTTTATTTTATTTATTTGCATAGCTCTCCAAATATATTGCTTATTGAGATATAAAAATATTTTTAAATTGGTTAATGTGTTTTAACTTTCATACTTGTAATTCACAGAATAATTTCTAATTCACTAAATATTTGTAAAAAAATAACAAACACAAAAACCTTAGTTTTGCTTTTTTTGAAATATATTTTAAAAATTGAATCAGTATTTTGTGAGCAGGAAGAGTTAGCTAGTATGATTTTAAATGAGGTCTCCATTGTTTATAA
This sequence comes from Panthera uncia, assembly GCF_023721935.1. Lineage (NCBI taxonomy): Eukaryota > Metazoa > Chordata > Mammalia > Carnivora > Felidae > Panthera > Panthera uncia. The sequence goes on from NW_026057576.1 coordinate 53,113,402, forward strand.
GAAGGGGCCTTCAAATATTGATTTGCCATTTATTCAACATGTAATGCAATAGAGAGGCATAAAAGAGTAATTGAAGAATTAAATCTCCACTTCACTTCTAATTTTCCTTCTTTTGAGGTTTGTGCCTGACCTTTTTGACTGACTATAGCTTTCATGGTTTAATCATAAGTAATTTGGCAATTCAAAGACAATAATATCAGACATGATATATTTTTTTTTCTAAGCAATAAAATGCATTCAAAGATACCAAGGCTGAAGAGAATATAGTAAGGGGTTGGGGTTTCATCGTTTTCTGGTGACAGCATGGTGAATTAAGGTGGGGCTTGCTGAGATACCCTGCTGGGTCCAGACAGAGCAGCTCAACTTGCTGTGATTTTTTTCATTCTCTTTTATTAGGTTTCTTATGATCAACCTTTACACTCTTTGAAATTGTTTATTGGTTGTACAAGTGTGCTACATACATATCCTGACAAAGGAGAACAGATTTAAAGGAGACATATATGAAAAGGGAAGGTTTACTGGTGAATTTAAAACTGGTGCAAGCTGGCATTATATTACTAAAATTATTTTCAATGATAATTAGAGAAACCAGGAGAAATACCTTCCTTACTTGGATGTCTTTACAACAAAGGTAGGATACTGAGACAATTAAAAAAATAATAATTCCAAGTTTCTCCAGTGCTTTTCAAAACTCTTGCTCAATATACATCGTCCTCTTTTACAATAATATAAAAATTTTCTTGATATTTATTAATATCACTTTCTACCTTCTCAAAAGAGACCCCATAAAAGTTATTTAGTTTCTAAAACTCAGAAACTCCTGTGCTGAATGATTAGTATCATCATTAAAGCAAATATATGCAACCTAACTATGTATAGACATTGTCTTATGTATTTTGAATGGATTATTTTATGCATGTGTGTCTCCCCACCCCCCCCCGACACGCACAAATAAATCCCTTGAGAAAATCATTGGTACTACCATGATTTTCCAAATAAAATTAAGATACTAGAAGATTAGAGTTAGTAAGCAGAGCTGGTTTATGAACATACACCATCATGTTCTATAATCTATGCTATTAATCATTGTTAATATAATCTTCTGTTATCTTGTATGGAGATATTTTTTGCAACAGCTTTCCTGAGCTATAATTGAGACACTATACAATTCACTCATTTAAAGTGTACAATGCAGTTTTTTTTAAATTATATTCACAGAGTTGTGCAACCATCATCACAACCAAATTTAGAACATTTTTATCAGCCCAGAAAGATACCTTTCCCACTTTTGTTATCTCCCTCTAAATACCCCTTAGCAACTGCTAATCTGCTTTTGTCTCTATAGAGTTCCATTTTGTGGGTTTCCTGTAAATGGAATCACAACACACATGGTCTTTTACGACTGGCATCTTTCACGTAATGATGTTTTTAAGGTTAATCTGTATGGTGTTATATATCAACACTTCACTCCTTTTTTATGACTACATGATATTCCACTATATGGGTATACCACATTTTGTTTGTCAGTTGATTGACGTTTGGGTTGTTTTCACCTTTTGACTATTATGAATAATGTTGCTACATTCATATACAAGTTTTTATATGCAGATATGTTAAATGAGCCTTGGGTTTATATCTAGAAGTGGAATTGTTGGGAAATATGGTAACTCAGGATTTTTTAAATTTTTTGAAAATTTTTTATTTGAGAGAGAAAGCAGGGGAGAGGGGCAGAGGGAAAGAAAGAGAATCTCAAGCAGGCTCTGTGCTCAGTGGAGAGCCCAACGCAGGGCTCAATCCCACAACCCTGGGACTATGACCTGAACCAAAATCAAGAGTCGAATACTCAACTGACTGAGCCACCCAGGTGCCCTTTGGTGTTTGTTGGAGAAACTGCTAGAGTGTTTACAAAGTGGCTGCAGTATTTTACGTATCCACCAGCAGTGGATAAGTGTACTGACTTCTCCACACCTCTGTAACACTTGATCTTTGACTTTTTTATTCTCCCATCCTAATGGACACCTAGTGGAATCTCACTGTAGTTTTGACTTCTATTTCTCCATTGACTAATGATGCCAAGCATCTTTATAATGCTAATTGACTATTTGTACATCTTCTGAGAAAAGTCTATTTATATCTTTTGCCCATTAAAAAAAAAGTTAATAGACTATTTTTAGAGCAGTTTAGGTTTACAGAAAAATGGAACAAAAAGCACAGAAAGTTCACATACATATCCTCTAGCCCTGCAGATAATTTTCCCTATTAATATCTTACATTAATGTCGTATATTTGTTATAATTAAGGAAACAAAATTCCTGGTCATTAACTAAAAGTCAGTAGTTTAGACTTAACACAGTTTGGCAAAAGCATAATTTCATGTATCCAGCATTACAGAATAGTTTCACTGCCCTAAAAGTGCTCTGTGCTCCACTTCTTTATCCCTTACTCTCTCCCTTTGGACCTCTGGCAACCATCTATCTTTTTACTGTCTATAGTTTTGCCTTTTCCAAAGTGTCATAGAGTTGGAATCATACAGTATGTGGCCTTTTCAGAATGGTTTCTTTCCCTTACCAATACACATTTAGTATTTCCCCATGTCTATTCATGGTTTGATAAGTCATTTTATGCCAATTTATGGACATACTATAGTTTATTTATCTGTTAATCAACTGAAGGACATTTTGGCTGTTTCTAATTTTTGAAATTATGAATATTTGTTCATATATTTTTGTGCAAACATGTTTTCAACTCATTGGAAACATACCTAGGAGTGCATTTCAGATTGTATGGTAAGACTATGTTTAACTTTAAGAAAATGCCAAGAGGCCCTGCAAAGTGGGTGTCTCAATGTGCATTCTCATCAACGGTGAATGAGAGCTCCTATTGCTCCATATCCTTGTGAGCATTTGGTGTTGTCAGTGTTTTGAATTTTAGCCATTCTTTCCCATGTTTTGTGTTGTCTTTTTATTATTGAAATTTGAGTTCTTTGATAATCTAGCTACAATTCCCATCAGATACATGATTTGCAAATATTTTTTCCTATCCTGTGAGCTTTCTTTTAAGTTTCTTGATAGTGTCTCCTGAAACACAGACATTTTATTTTGGATTAACTCCAAAATATCTATTTTTTTTTCATTTGTTGTTTGTGTTTTTGGGGTCATATCTAGAAAAAACTGCTAAATTGAAGGTTGCAAAGACTTGGGCCTATGTTTTATTATATGAATTTTATAGCTACTGCTCTTAACATTTATATGTTTAACGTATTTTTTAATTAATCTTTGTATGGAGTTTGGTAGGAGTTTATCTTCATTCCTATGCATGTAGATACCCAGCTGTCTCAGTATCATTTGTGAAAAGGCTGTTCTTTCCTAATTAAATGTCTTGTCACCCTTGCTGAGAATCAAATGACGTAGGTACATATGTTTATTTCTGGACTCTCAATTCTCTTCTGTTTATTTATTTATCTATTTGTACTCCAGCACCAAATTGTCTTGCTTACAGTTGCTTTGTAGTAAGTTTTAAAATCAGTAAGAGTGAGTTCTCCAACTTTATTATTCTATATCAAGATTGTTTTGGCTGTTTTTTGTTCCTTAAGTTTCAATATTAATTTCTGAATCAGTTTGCTAATTTCTTCCAGAAAGCTAGCCAGGATTCTGATAGGACCACACTGAATCTATGGATTAATTTGGAGAGTATTGCTGTCTTAACAACATTAAGTCTTCAGATGTATGAACATGGATGTCTTTCCATTTATTTTGCTTTTTAAAAAATTTCTTTCAGTTGTGTTTTTAGTTTTCAGAGTATGTTTTGTGCATTTTTTCTTAATTTCATTCCTAAATATTTTATTCTTTTTGATAAAACTGTTTTCTTAATTTTATTTTTGTTTTTTTCATTGCTATCTTAATATTTTTTCACTTTTAATTTGCACCTTGAGAAGATTTAGCTTAAAAGTAATAAATAAATAATAGAAAGGAAAATAGAATAAATAAGGCAATAAATAAAATATATAAATGAGGGATATATTTTAATGTGAACAGATAGCAAACTGTCATTGTTATAAGAGGCAATATTTAGGTGTAATAAGTGTTTTTGAAAGGAGTGAAATAATTTTATTCTTCTTTGAAGAAAGGATCTTCAAACAGTTTCTAGAGCACTAAAGAATTATTATATTCGGCCCTCAAGATTTAGGAGTCCTAATTTCAATTTAACCTCTTATTCAATTATCAAGGAAGTATTTTAGCTGAAGTATTAGGCCTGAAAATTTTAATATGTTTTTGTTCATTGTGTATTAGTAAATCCCAGAACTAATGTATATCCCCATCAGTGGGTAACACATTATTAATTATATATACAATAATTTGCCTGTTGGCCATTATAATGAATGTATCTGTTGAAATGAAAATACCTCCAAGTTATTAAGTGAAAATAGCTGATGTGAATAGTCTGCACACATGTGTGTTTGTTTATGTATGTTTGCTGTTTTTATCTACAAGTATTATCTATGTAATGGTATTTGAGGCTATTTTGTTCTCATCATATTTTTTCTTCTGGCAAATTAATATATTTAATAAAGCAGCAGTGAAAACGTAAAGCTTCACTTTGTGAAAAAAATATTATCTCTATATGTAAAATTTAATTCAGATAGAAAATAAACTTCTGAGATAGAATCTGTCATAAAATCTCATAACTGCCAATGCTTTTCTTCTTTCTGGGAGGATGAAAATCTTAAAAAAATTTTTTTAATTAAGCTATAATAAATGTAATCTATATCATATATTTAATTTTCTCTCATCTTATCCTAGGTCATCTATCTAAATAATTGATATAGGTTTAAATCTTTAAAATTATTTATTATATATGAATACATAGAAATGTGTAGATACTGTAATATAGAGATTGATGATTTATGAAAACACCTGGTACAATGGAATTGATTGGCCTTATTTAATAGCTAATAAGTGAGTCAGCCATAGTTTCATGGATGCTGACAGAAAATATCAAATTCCTGGATCAAAAACAAGGTAATCATACCATCATGGTTGTTCTGGATCCCTAAACCCTAAGTCCCATAGGGCAATATAGAGAGTCAACTGAAGCTGGTATACGTCTACTGCACCACAGGAAAGGAACTCTGAACATAAGAGACCCATTTGTGTTGTGACAAGCAGGAAGAAAGCCAGACCTTTGTGAAAAAAGAGACAGTATTACACCTTTCCAAAATCTGAGCTCTATGAACAATCCTAAAAAATAGCCCAGGTTAAATAGCTTTTAGGGCCTTATAATCCCAAAATCTATATAGAAAGATCTATATGAGCAAAATGAATTAATGATGGGCTTCCCACAATTCGCCCTGGGTCATGCACTGTCTTAACCTCTAAAATATTTTCACATCTGACCAATCTTAGGTGACAAACTGAGGCTGAAATCAAATCCTTTCAATCTGTCTCATTTAACTAGGATTCCTATCAGTAAGATTCTAATAACTAAGATTGGGCAACTGTCTTAGCCCATTCTGGCTGCTATAACAAAATACCATAGACCCTGTAGCTCAGAAACAATAGAATTTGTATCTCACAGTCCTGGAGGCTGGAATTCCAAGAGCAGGGTGCCGGCACGGTCAGGTAAAGGCCCTCTTCTGGGTTGCAATCTTCTCTTTGTGTCCTCATATGGGGCAAGAGGCATGGGGAATCTCTGAGACCTCTTTCATAAGGTTATTAATCTCATTTATGAGGCCCCCTTCGTCATGCTATCACATGTAAGACAGGATTTCAACATGTATGGATTTGTGGAAGATACAAATGTTCAGCCTATATCAACAACATACAGTATTTTCCTCAATCAAGCCCTCCGGGATCCATGCCCAACCAGAAGGGGAAAATATCAAGTAAGTCATTGAGTCTACCTTAGAAAAGTAGGAGGCTTTCTCCTTATATTTGTTTTTACTTTCTATTTGTCCCAAGGCAATAATTCAGATGCATCAGGATTTATTATTGATTGCACTGACTCTGCCTTGGCCTGCAAGGGTGAAGTCTAGGGTAATTCTATCATTCATAACCACTCTGGGCAATGAATTAGGCTGAGCTGAATGCTTTCCAAGGTCAAGGTGGTGTCACTGATGTAAGCTAACATCAGGGAAAAAAATTCTTACTACATTTTCTAATTGGAAGATCCCTATCATAGCAATAAACTCCCAGAGAATGTGCATAAGTAATGAGTCGGTTATCACTCTGAGGAGCTTCCCCAATATGGAGTCACCTCATATTGGGTCACCTCATATTGGAGAGATGTGTGGAGTTGTTGAAGAATACTGATGGGAATTCCTTAAATACGCGCAGGTGTCTTATGATCACAATAGTGTGTAATCTATTATGGCTTTGAAGCAGGAAAGTTTTTGCCAGGCTTCTACACAAGAAGTATAGTTCTGGTAGCAAACATGGTAGCCCCCAAACGAAAACGTAATTTTGATTACTGGGGTTTTCCCAATAGGAATTTCATCAGTTTGGTGGAGATGGGGGGAGGCTTGATTCCAAATGGTCCTATCAGAGAACATATCTTTACCATGGGCATCTACATTTGCGACCCAGAATTTCTTATTAGTGGCAGGGAAGTTTCTTTCCCTACAGTTCATGGCTTCAAAGAGAAATGTCTTTAATACGCCAGTCTATAGTCTCCCAAATGGCAGACCAAACAATTAGACCATAGGCAACTGCCTAGGAGATAATAACAATGTCCCAAAGTTCATCAAGGTTTCTAATGGCCTGGCTATGAACAATTTTCTGAGTTCTGCCAACTCAGAAAAGAGACCATATTGGCCCTTGGTTATACATAGCGGGTGCTGATTGTGCACAGATGGTTTTCCACAGCAGTACAATGCGCACCATCATATTTTAACATAGATGAACAACCAGTGAACCAGGCCCAGGCATTTAAGGAAATCTCTGTGAGTGGAAAGCCTCATTCAGCCAGAAGTTTTGCTTAAGGCAGTGAAGTGAAAGATAAGGATTCCCCCCAAAGGGGTTGCTTTCACTTTTTAATGCAAATCTGAGATGCTGCCAAGACCAAGTCAGCTGCTCTCTTGAAAACACAATTTCCATTTGCCAATCAAGACTTGTAGGGCCCTTCTTGCACTGTCATTTGTTGAGTCTGAAGTGACCACTGCCAAATGTGGATATCAGGCTGGAGATTCACAGACCTGCCTGTGGGATGCATTCAGCTGTTTCAAAAGCAGTATACTTGGTGGTTACATCAGAAAGGTGACACCTTTGTTTTGGGAAATGGTTTTTTTGAGTATTTAGGATGCAATTAATTTTCTAAAGTATTGTCTTTTTCCTCCTGTGATTATCATTTCTCCCAGGCTACCTGGGAGAGGATAGGAAGGAAGGTTGTAGTGTAATTTATGTCTCATTATCACTACGTAAGTCATCCCTGAGAGAATGGGAGATTCTCCTTTGAATATATAGGATGAGAATATATAGGATGTGCCTGTAGCACATCAACTGTTTTATTCCCTTAGCTAAGGGGGTCAAAACAGCAACAATTTAACCTTCCTTCCTCACTATGGGTTCCTTCTGAGCTACATCTGTTGAATTTGGGTGCCCTTTCCTCCTAAAAAACCTGGTAAGATAATAATTTGGGCACTTGGTGCCACCAGGGTCATAAAAATTTATGTCCCTTATCCATTTCCTGGGAGTCCCTGAATGCTTGATGGTGGTGATGCATGGCTTTCACTCTCCCCATTGGAAACAGGGAGAGTGCATACATATTTTTCCTTAGAGAAGAGTTCAGAGGTAAAGAGAGGCACCAGGATTGGGAGACACAAATATATTATACACACAGACAAAAATTCACACACAGAGGTCATTCTCATCAGCATTAGAAAAAAAAAATGAGACAGTAAGAGGCTAATACTAGTCAATGCTTAATATTTTGTTTTCTATAGTAGTTTGCTTTTCTCAGTAAAATCTTCTGAACCAGCCAAAGCTCCCTGATAGCAGTCAGGACTCATGTTGACAACTTTGAGAGGTTTTACTCTCATTGCAGCATGGATCTAAGGTTGGCATGAGAAACTACAAGAGAGGCTGACCAGAAAGGCAGACTACCTGCTTGTCATTCCTTCTTACTGAGCATTATATGCCTTATATTTGCATGTTGCAGGTGAACTAGTCAATGTACTGGTCATGTAGCTTGTAAATGTGTATCTCTGTAAATATAGTTGCAGGTTGTAGAGCCTTCCTTCAGCTCCGAAAGGGTCTCATTGCTAGTTTTTTCAATATGGTTGGTAGACCAGTTAGTGCTCATGCTATAGGAGAGCTGCTTTTGAGCCTATCCCCTGGTATTTTTTCCTCCTTAAAACAGGCACCAAATTGGAGAACTATGTCTTGGCCAAATAATCATATCATTTTGTCAAGATTATCTATCACTGGTTCTCAAGGATTTCCTCAAATCCTTAATTGACATTTTCCCAGAAATCCATGTCTCTATTAAGTGTCCCATCCTCTCCACCAAAACTGTGGGGGATTGACTTTACCCTACTCACCAGTTAAGACAGCCTGCTGTGGTCACATGGATGCTGACAGAAGATCCAAGCCCTCTGGGTCAGAGACAAATAACTTCATTACTCCTGAAAAAGTAACAGCCTGAGTACCAGCATAGTTTCACATTAACCTGGAAAGCCAGAGATATAGTCTGCTTGAGCAGTGTGTTGCATCACAACAGTGCTACGAGCTTAACTGCTGTTGTTTTTTCTGGCAAGTATTGAGCAAAAGTATTCTTTGTGTGGAGACAGGCATAATATGACCTCTCAGAAATGCCAGTTGCATAAACAATCCTAAAAAAATGGTCTTGAGTGAGGGGAGATCAAGGCCTTGTAATCTTCAAATACTCTGCAAGATGTATACAAATAAAAGAGGCCTATAGATGACCACCTCCAAACACTGTATACTAGTACCCAAAGTACCCAAATTAAGCAACAAAACTTCTTCAGAACCCAGAAACTGTCCTTGTGCTGCTTCCTTCCAGTTAGTACTTATATCCTAAAAGTTTCCAATATCCTGACTTCAAAAAGGTTAATTATATTTGTGCACTCAGATAAAAAGAATTGACTAGCATATTCTCATGTGTTTTTGACTTCATTTGCTGGAATTTTATAGTGATGATATCCATCCATCCATCTGTTGTACATTTAGATTGTTTTCAGCTGGAGGCTGTTATGAGTAGTACTGACATGATCATTCTAGTGCATGGCTTTTGATGAACATATTTATACATTCTTTTTGAGTATACACTAAGTAGTAAAATCATTGTGTCTTAGAACATGCACTCTGCTTGACAAAATTCAAAAATGATTTTACTAATTTAAATTCTCTACAAATAGTGGTGTATGAGAATAACTGTTGCTCAAACCTTGGCATTTTTTATTTTTGTCATTTTAGCCATTTTGGTGGGTGTGTGATGTTATATTGTTGCTTTTTACTTGCATACCCTTGATGACTAATGGTGTTGAGTATTTTATTGGCTATTTATATATTCCCTTATGTGATATAATTGGTCAAGTTTTAAATTATATTTCTATTGCTATTTTTTGCCTTTTTCAACTAATTTTCATAAAAATTTTGTGAATATTTCTGAATCAAGTACTTTATTACACGTGATTATATTTTATATACATGTTCCATTCTGATAGTTGTCTATTTATTCTCTTAATGTTGTTTTTTGATGACTAGAAGTTCATAATTTTAACATAGTGTTACACATAAACACACACACAAACGCACCCATCCCCCCTTCCTCCGCACATAGGCACTGTATGTCTTCTTCAATCTTTGTTCACCTATGATTTTTTAATAAGCTTTTGTTTTAACATTTACGATTATATTAACCATTCATCTAGCTATATAAGCGTCATAAAATATTTTTTCCAGGTGAGACAGCATCATTTATTGAAGGCTATCCTTTCCCCACTGTGTGAGGTGTTCTCTTTGTCATAAACAATTGACCCTTTATGTGCAAGTCTGGCCTTTCTATTCTGTGCCACTATTCATTTTTTCTATTCTCTCACCATAGCCTTTCTGTCTTAATTATCTCAACTTATAACAGGCCTTAATATTTTGTATTATTACTTCTTTAGCCAGGCTGTTTTCCCTTTAAGATTACTTTATCTGTTCTTAGTCCAAACTTTGCATTTATATATGAATTTTAGAATCAGCTTTTAATTTCTTAATGTACGTTTAAAAAGTCTGATATATTGAGAGTTATTTGAGAAAATTGACAACTTTAAGAGTATTGAGCTTGCCAATTCATGATTCTAGAATATTGCTCCATTTATTTAGCTCTTGTTTTATTTTTCTCAATAATATTTTATAATTTTCAGTTGAAGAAGACTTTCATTATTTTTAATTAGATTTATTACAATAAATTTGATGTTTTTCTTTCTGGTGTGAGTGGTAATTTAAATTTAATTTTCATTTGGGGGCGCCTGGGTGGCTCAGTCGGTTAAGCGTCCTACTTCAGCTCAGGTCACGATCTCACGGTCCGTGAGTTCCAGCCCCGCGTCAGGCTCTGGGCTGATGGCTCGGAGCCTGGAGCCTGCTTCCGATTCTGTGTCTCCCTCTCTCTCTGCCCCTCCCCAGTTCATGCTCTGTCTCTCTCTGTCCCAAAAATAAATAAACGTTAAAAAAAAAATTAAAAAAAAAATTAATTTTCATTTGTCTTTGCACAGCATAAAAACACAAAATTAATTTTTGTGTATTAATATTTTATGGAGTGACTGCTATATTCCTTTATTAATTTATATTGTGTTATATGTATATTCTTTTGAACAGTGAAGGCACACAATACTGTCCTATGTAAATAAGCAAGTTTATTTCTTTCTTCCCAAGTCTCATGTTTTGTGTTTACTTATACATGCTCTATTACATGGACTCAGCTACACTGGAATGTTGAAGAAGAGTGCCGGCATGTGACATTCAAATCTTATTCCTGACTTGAGGAAGGGACCGTAAGTTAAGTGTTTCACTACTGGATCTGATACATTTTCTTATAGAATTCTTTATCTTTTTAAGAAAGTTCCCTTTTATTTCAAGTCTGCTGTGTTTTAATATAAACTTATCTAAAGTGAATGCGTTTACTGTTGTAATTTCTTTCTGTATCTATCAATGCTGCATGTATGCACGATCATACCTAGTTTACACCTTCTCCATTAATCAATTGAAGTATTTTATTTGAGTGATTTTCAAATATTAAATACTTTTTGCCTTTCTAGATTAAATTTTACTGGGTTATAATGCATTATCCTCTGTAATATATCAGTGGATTTGATTTAATAATTCCTCATAAGAATTTTTGCATCTACATGCCAAAAAAATGTTGGTCTTAAATCTGTCTTCCTTATAATGCCCTGTTGAGTTTTGTTCTGAGTTAATTATGGCTTATGATAAGAATTAAGAAATATTTGTCCTATTTCTATTATCTGGAAGAGTTCGTGAGTGATGGGCAATCAGTTTTGAAAAAAAAAATCAGTGACACCTTCAATTTCAAAAATACTTCACCAGTTAAGTCTTTTAGACTTAAGACTTTTAAAAAATTATTTTCAAAATTTGTCTTCATTTCTTGCTTCAGACTTGTGTGTCATCCAAATTTGTTTTCATAAAATTCTTTCATCTTTTTGATACCTGAAAAATCTGTATTAATGAATATCTACACTTTCATTCTTAATACTAGTGTGTTAGAGAATGTTGAGTGGGTGAATTTAGGTAGTTGTCTTTCAAATATCATAATTTTCTTTGTTGCTGTATTTTTCAGACAGGGGTAGTTTATGCTGTAATAATACATAAGTTTAAAATATCAGTGGCTTTACAGACATATGTTAATTTCTTGCTCATCCTAAGTCTTCTACAGATTTTGGCAAATCTCCAGGGCCTCAAACCACACTATTTCAGTCTTGTTCCTCCATTACCTGAATATTACCTCTAAATTATGCATGGGGGGGGGCAGAGACTGGTGATTTACTTTGTAACTTCCGTGCTTTCAGACTACATATGATATACATATCTATTTGTCAGTGGTGTTTCACTGACAGGAGCTACTCGTATGGCTCCTTTTCTGTATAAAGGTCTGGGAGAATATACTCACAGAAAAGGAGGTATCAGAGAACATCCTTAATGTCTACCATGGTTGGGAGTGACAGCTTTTTCAGATTCTTGGCTTGCAAATTATTTCTGACCCCAAAACATGTCTTTTAAAAAGTTATATATTTCATTCATGTACATGTATATTTTTTTAACTTAAGAACTTATTATTTATCATGAATTGCTAGCGCTTTGTGCTCTGGAGTTAAACAATTTTTGCTTGGATCCAAATTCAGCCAGTAGATATAATTGATTTTGCTCATATGGTGTTAAAATATTGATCCAGCATTTAAAACCAAAAATCTAGATTTTTTGGCATCACTTTAAAAGCAATTATGCTAGCAATTACCTAAAGCTGAGTTGCAGATGCCATTTTTTGGATGGTTTAAGAATGCTTTATTTTACCTAATTTTCCACCATTTTCTATTTTTCACATACTGCTTATTAAATCCTGGTAGCTTTTGAGCTTATTGTCCCCTAGTATTCCTATATACATTCAACTATATATATTAATCCTGTGACAATTCAGAGATTTTTTTTGCTTTAAAATTCACTGTGATCATTCTTCAATTAAGTGTTAAATTATGAGTATAGGGAAAGGAAAACATCATGTGCTTAATTGTTTGCTTGACAAATAATGTTGGAAACATGATAAAAAGATAACATAAATATGTACTGAATTTAATAGAAACATTGTTATTGTTTGCATTTTAATTTGTTTTTTAAAATTTTAAATCAATGATAAGCCATCAAATTAAAAAGATGAAACTACTTGAAGTAGAAAATATAGATTGGCACTGTTTGTTTTAACTACTTTATTATTTGTCATCATATTTTGTTATCTTGAGAATTTGACAAAATGACAGAAATTCTAAATTCATCTTATATTTCTTTATCAGATATATATATTTCAAAATATATCAAAGAAATGCACCCAGTTTTTTTTTGAGGTTGGTCTTTTTTCATTTTACTGTAGCACATTACTATGTTAAGGGTTTTTTGTTTTGTTTTGTTTTGTTTTTTTGTATCAAGAACTGACTTCAGTTTGATGTCACTGTATTTCTCGCTATGTGCATGTCTAGTAGCTGATTGTCTCTGGTTTTATAAGATCACTGTAACATTATGGAAAATATAGATTCAGAAGATAATACTATTTTATATGCATTGTTCTATTTTATTCTGGAACAGAGTATTATTATAAGTTTGCGAGGAAGACTGATGATATATATACAGTTGTGAACAAACACTACAGCCTCAAACTGAAATGAGAAAAGTGACTTTGGGATACTACTGTATCAACTCTGACATGAAAGATCTTGTAAATCATCACTCTTATCCTTACAACAAGAATAAGAATACTGTGAAAATCAAAGACTTTTTACAGACTCATCAAACAACTGAAGTCAGAGGGAAAACCACTACCTGAAAATCAAGAGAGAGAGAGAGAGAGAGAGAGAGAGAGAAAGAGAGAGGCTGACACAGAGAATCACAGCCAAAGTCATCATATGAAAGCAGAAGCTACTGGATCTGATAGGACACTTAAATATAACTTTGGCAAATTGTTGGAGGCAGTATATAGACTAGTGTGAAAGAGAAAATTCCTGAGGCCACAGTCTTAGAAAGCCTCCACAATTTTATGGGTTTTATCTCCCAACATTCTACAAAGTTTCCATGGTAAAGAATCAAGAGAAAGCTCTTAGGGGCTACTTTGAGTCAAGAATGACTTCAAGGGTTCCTTGTGGAGGTTCACCAAGCCAATGTTTGCAGCCCCATTGCCCCAATATCTCCAGCCCCAGGCAACTAGTTAGTCTTTATTCCACTGTTTTGAAGATTTAACTACAACTTTGGCTTCCAAGTCCTACATGCTCAGAAGGCTGGGTATGGTGTACCTGTGGTACACAAAGTGAATTCCAATGGACTTCAGAAGATGCAATCCCACAGCATATGTGTATTCATTTGTGATTATTGGAGAGAGGAGTTACGGGATGGGTGTGTACTCTTGGTCCACCAAAAGGTGTTTAAGATGCTTCTGGTTCCAGAAAATAGCTCTCCCTTGGCCTATTACCTCATTCCTCTCACAGGGACTGTGGGGTTGCTGGTTTTAGCCTTGGGAACAGTGATGGTAGTTTGTTGTATCTAGCACCATGTGCTGCCCCAGCTAAATTGACTGACCAAAGATCAAGTGAAACAGATTCCTATCCATGAGACCTACTTTTTCCATCTCCTTTGGCTCCCATCCCCTTACCCCTTGTCTTTCCAGGGTCTTCAGCAAGGCCCCACACTCTCCTTCTTGCTCTTCCTTTTCAGCTACCACTCCAGCCTAACATTTCCCTTCTCTTACCTCTAGTGAACTGTTTGCACTGCACATTTTCCTCCCTCCAGCCTTCTACGTTGAGGGACAAGGGACATTTCTGTATCAGGTTTCTCCCTTCCTGACCCCATTCTTTTGATAGGGTTGGGGTTGCAAAAGGACTGGGTCTTCATTTTACTAGGTTAATAAAATCGTTTTTGTGAACATCAAAAATAATACTATTGAATTAGAACCCAGAGTATAAAACAAACATGAAGTCCATACAGATATAAATAGCTAATTCAGTAAGTTAAAACGAGGGAAGGCAAACACAAAGCCCCCATGCAGAATAATTTCAAATAGTTTATGCAGATCCTGCCCTCTCAAAGACAGGGAGCATAATTATCTGTTCCACACGTGTGGACTGCGCAAGTGACTTACTTCAAAAGTGTACAATATAGAAGTGGGTAAGGAGGATGAGACCTTTACAGTAAAGAAACCTGGTAAATACTACCTCAGCCCGGTGATTCATTGCCAAATCAACTGTCATTATGTTGCTAATATGTACACTTGAAAGATACAATGAAAATGGCACTTTCCATCTGTGATCTTCCTCTTAGTGATCTATAAACCCAATCTTATCATGGGAAAAATATCAAGCAAATTCTAGAATTGTAAATTCTACAAAGTACCTGAGCAGTATCCCTTTAAAACTGTCAATGACTCACAAACAAGCTAGGTCTGTGAAAATATCACATCCAAGAGGAGCTTAAGAAAACAAATGTAGATGTAATTTGGTATCCTGGATGAGATTCTAGAACAGAAAAAGGACATTAGGTAAAAACTAAGGAAATCTAAGCATTTATGGGGTTTATTTAATAGCAGTATATCAACATTTGTTCATGAATTTTAACAAATGTATACTAATGTAAGATATTAATTATAGGGCAAATTGGGTATGAGGTATGTGGGAACTATTTTCTCAATTTTTTCTGTAAGTCTAAAATTGTTTTTAAAATGAAGTCTGTATGAAATATCATCTCACACCTGTCAGAATGTCAAGGTTTACCAATTTTGCCAAGGCTATGCCAAGTTTTACCAATTTTCCTGAGATCCAAAATTATACTTATTGTCTAAGTGTCATGTAGTTTAATTATGGATGGATAATTACATTCTTATTCTTATTCTTGATAATTCTATTCTGGGCATTCATAACAAAGAATGTGTAATGGTTAATTTTATATGTCAACTTGGTTTTGATAAGAGTTACCCAAATAGCAGGTGCAACATTATTTCTAGATGTGTCTGTGAGGATGCCTCTGGAAGAGATTAACATTGAATCAACAGACTGGATAAAGAAGTTTAACTTCACCAATGTAGATGGGCATTATCTGATCTGTTGAGGACCTAAATAGAATAAAAAGGTGGAGGAAGGGTAAATTTGTTCTCTCTTATTGAATTGAGACATCCATTTTCTCCTGTCCTTGAATATCAGGGCTCCTGTTTTTCAGGTGATCAGACTCCTTGGGTGGTTAGACTCAGACCACAACACATATGCCCCTTTATTCTCTGGTCTTTGGTCTCTGGACAGAAATACACTGTCTTTCCTGATTCTCTAGCTTGCAGACAGAAAATTGTGGTACTTCTGGGCTTCCATTACTGTGTGAGCCAACTTCTACAGTAAATTTCCTCTTATATATATCTACATATGTTCTTTCTATATATTCTATTGGCTCTATTTGTCTGGAGAACCCTAATACAGAATGGTTTACTAACTAACATTGACTCCTCTAGCCCAAATGCATTTATTTATTATGCATGGGAAAGCACAAGATAAATAAGCAAAAGACAATCATTGCTGAAAATGATAAAACATTATCCAATCTTTGAAATAAAAAAGGTCATGTTGAGTTGCTTATATTTATAAACTTTAATATAATTTTAAATTTAAAATGCATATAGAAGAATTTCACTTTTTAATATTAAATTATTATTAATTCTGGACTATAAAATCATGCAAAGCACTTCTGTTTGGAATTGTATTGAAGTTACTGATGAGTGATTTCTTTCATTTTTTATGTCACTTTCAGTAAACTTATAGAGCTATGAAAAATCTAAGCATTTTTAAATTAGCAACCTAAGTTAACTTCTTTTGAATAAATGTAGATTTCCTTAGATGCCATATAGCTTATGAAAGGAAATACTTGAAAATAATTATACATTCACTATAAAAAGATTCTGTTGTAATCCTTTAAGTGAAATCATTCATCATATTGTACCCACATATCTTATGATAGTATGTATTCTGTAGTAAAATTGCCTCACATGTACAAAGATGTATGTGCAAAAATGCTTCCTTCAATATTATAATAGCATAAAAAATGGAAAACTATATCTCTGTCAATATGAGAATAGTTAAATGATTTATAGTACATTGTGCTATGAACTACAGTGAAGCGCCACAGTGGAATAGTGTGCATGTCTGTCCATTTGCTCTGATGGGGAAATCATTCAAGGACATATTACCAAATGCCCCAAAACAGGGTTATAGAAAAAGAAGGTCTAGTATCATCATACTCATGTACCATAGTCTTTGTAAAACTAATGGCATAGAGATAATGAAAACAAAGAAGAAAGTACTATATACAAAAATTAACTTAAAACCAAATTAAGGACTACATTGATAGCATTTGGTAAAGTACCCAGAAACAAAAAACAGCAGTCTTTTATGGAGGCAGGGGGAGGGGTGGGGGAACTCCTCCGCTATTAATTCCAGATATAGTTATAATACCACCTGGGAAGGAGAAGCAGTAAAAGCCATATACTTCTAGAGGAGAGACAGAAGATACACTAGGTCTAGAAGCTTGTACTGATACAAAGTGGAGATCTGCTACTACGATGAGAGAGTTAGCAACATCCTCCTGCTCAAGACCACCCAGAGCTACAAGGCAGAGACTTACTGCCATGGGAGGAAAGGGGAAGGAAGGCGTAGGTGTACTGAGAAAACTCTACCCGCGGGTCCCAGGAACATAGACCATGCTTGAGACTAAGGCAACGCCAGTATATCAGAGAACCTCCTGCTTCTTCTTTGAGTCTTGCACCAAGCCACAAAGCAATAAATAACACTTTACTTCTGAGGAATACGCTGCAATGCATGTATACAGGACCTACAGAGTGCTGACTGTGGAATAGAAAAACAGAAAAATCCTCTGGGGTGTTAGGCCCCACAACAAGCATAAAATAGAATTAGCCCATTGTTAATAGACCCAGAGTCTGCGGTACACTGAAAATAATGACAGCAACAATGAAATACAAATTCAGTTCAACTTCAGACTGTATGGACTATATCTCTATGACTAGAAATAACTAAAATATTTGGCACTGAATAAAAAATGCAGTGAATAAAAAAATACAATGTGTCAGTATATATTTGAGGAGTCTGGCTCCTGGTGAAAAACTGCCTGTTTAAGGCCTGTTTTTCAGGTCTGACCACATGCAGTTATAAAGGACAGTCCTTAACCTGACAGTCCTTCCAGGAAAGCTGCCCACCCCACACCTGGCTCCACACACAGCCAGTGTACTGTATTCTCTGGCCACCATGCTTTCTGCGTATCTGCACTCCTAGCTCTGGCGCCTTCATTCCTAGATCTCTTTATCCGAGTGTTGGGCCCAGGTCTTCAGCTGTCTCTGCTAAAGCCTCCTTATGTGTGTGTGCCAGGAGGTGGAGGGGAGAGACGTTGGGGGGAAACCTTGAAGACACTTCTCCCCACTCTAACTACCCAATACTTTTCCATTCCTAGCTCTCCCTTCTCACTCTTTCCCCCACTGCTGGGTCCAAAACCTGCCAGAACCTTTTACTGGATCTTTCTCAATAGTGAGATAACCCTCCCCATCCCCACACCCATGCTGGCCCAAAATAGAACAAGAAAGGTCAGTGCTTTTTCTGATTTTAGACTCTTGGTTATACCATCTCAATAATTGACTAAAGACTTAACTCTTTATTTTTTAAGTCTTTCTTTAATTGGCTACTCTGAACTTGGCAGTCCACCTCTCTCTCCCAGGTCAGCTGATTTCCTGACAATGTTAAAGATGAAATATGGAATTATCCTTTTATAAATATTTTCCTCTCATTGTCATATAATAGGTAATTCAGAACAGTATGGACACAGACAAACATTGATATTTCTAAAATTTTCAGTAAAGTTTCATGTTAGAAAATTTAAAAATTGTTATTTCCCAAAATATCCAACCTATGTAGTAAGTATGTATGTAAGTAATTTATTTTTGTTCCTGTAAAAGATAATTAGAATATTGATGGATTTTAAAAATATGTTTAAATATGTAATATCTTTCAGGAGTAAGGAATAATTTTTTAAAAAAATATTTATTTATTTTGAGAGAAAGCATGCATGTGCATTCGAATTTTTTTAAAAGAGATATTCAAATTAACAGAAAAATATTTGAAAAGCATGATTACAGATTTTTCAGTATTGCTAAATCCATGAAGGCATTTTTCTCACCTTTCATGGTGCAAAGATTTTCAATAAAAAAAAATATATCTGTGATTGCAGAATTTTTATAGTGCCTTGATAAAATTCACATTTTTTACTGAACAAGAATGGTTTTATGCATATGTTATATCTTAAGTGCATATCTTTCTTGTTTCACAACCTTCTGTATGTATGTGCATGCAGTTATAGGTTTGTGCATTATTATGACATTACAGTTAATGATATAAAAATGTAGAGGTTTGGGGTGCCTGGGTGGTTCAGTCAGTTAAGCATCTGACTCTTAATTTCGTCTCAGGTCACAATTTCACGATTTGTGGGTTCAAGCCCTGCATCAGGCTCTGTGCTGACATTGCAGAACATGGTTGAGATTCTCTCTCTCTGCCCCTCCTTTGATTGCACTCTCTCTCTCTAAATAAATAAATTTTTTTAAAAATGTAGAGGGTCATGAAGTGGATTAAAGTTTAATTTTTGCCACTTCTGTGTCATGTTGGAGAACTGACATTTAACCTTTCTGTCTTCATTTTCTTCTTTATAAAAAGGGAGCGTTAATAGTAAATAACACATTGTGTTACAAACATTTACATGAAATAATACATATATATATAACTCTTAAATGTCTTTGGTAAATAGAAAAAGAATATTTTGTTCTCTATCTTCTGTTCTCTCCCTCTACATTCTCTCCCTGTAGGATTTACAAAAAACAAAACATAGCAAAATATAAATATTAATAGAAAAACATGTGCACGGAAGCATGAGATAATTTGATTTTACTCTGTTTGTATAAAATTAAATGGACAGAATTTTGATTTAATAAAATCATGATTATCTTGTTTTCTCATAGCCTATTTATTTTTAATCCGTTTATACTTCAAGAAATAGAAAGAGCATACCAAAGCAATCTTGACAAAGAAGAACAAAGCTAAGCTTTAATAATCCCAGATTTCAAACTATACTACAAAGTTTTAATAATCACAGTATAGTACTTGCATAAAATAGACACAGAGATCAATGGAACAAAATAGGGAGCCCAGAAATAAGCCCATGCTTACATGGTCAATTAATCTACCCGCCCCCAAAAGGGAAAAATATGCAACGAAGAAGTAAAGTGTCTTCAAAAAATTGTCTGGGAAAACTGGAAAGCCTCATGCAAAACAATGAAACTGGACCACTTTCTTTTGCTATACGCAAAAATAAACTCAAAATAGATTTAAGACCTAAGTGTAAGACCTGAAATTTTCAAACTCCAACAGAAAACTTAGGTACTAAATTCTTAGACATTGGCCTTTGCAATAATTTCCTGGATCTGACTCATCAGGCAAAAGAAACAAAAGCAAAAATAAACAATTGGGACTATATCAAACTAAAAAGCTTTTGCACACTGAAGGAAACTATCAATAAAAGTTAAAGCAACTTACTTAATGGAAGAAGATATTTACAAATAATATATACAATAAGGGGTTAATATCCAAAATGTATGAAGAACTCAAACAACATAAATTATTTAAAAATGGGCAGAAGACTTGAATAGACACTTTTCCAAAGAAGACATGTAGATGGCTAATAGACATATGAAAAAATGTTCAAGATCACTAATCATCAGGGAAATAAAAATGAAAAACACAATAGGATATTACCTGACACCAGTCAGAATGACTAGTATCAAAAAGACAAGAAATAACAAGTGTTGGTGAGGCTGTGGAGAAACGGGAACTGTTGGTGGAATGTAAGTGTAGCCAGTATGGAAAACTCTATGGAGGTTCTTCAAAGAATTAAAAATAGAACTGTCATATGATACAGCAATCCACTCTAATTACATATCCAAAGGAAATGAAAACACAGTATGGAAGAGATATCTGAACTCTCTAAAGCATTATACATAATAACCAAAGTGTGGAAACAACCTAAGTGTCCATCACCATATGACTGGATAAATAGTTACCTGGGATTGGAGATACCAGGATCCAAGGGAGATGAAAACATCATTATGGTGAATCTGGCACTTTCCTCTGCTTTTCCATCAAGACATTTGCTAATATGCAGCCTGGGGAGAAAGACTACATATCCCAGCAGAAACCGAAGGAATCTATGAGATTTCAGTAGGCAATAGGGCAGGAGAGAAGAGAATTGGATTTCAGGCCAGCCAAGGCAGTCAGACTTGAAGGGCTAAATTCCCAGTGAGAAATGGGTTTGACATTTTGCAACACTTTAATTGTTAATGTGTTTCCAGATGCCTAGGCTATACAAACAGAAAGCAGCTGCTGTTAAAATGCTGAATAGTTCAGTGAAACCATCAGAAATTTTGGTTGTAAGGAGATAAAAATTGGACTTTCAGAACTATGAAGAAGGAAGAGTATAGATTAACATTTCCTTCTTTCAATTAAGTCTCTAATTGGCTAATTTACACAGTTAAGAACACACAAGAAAGAGACCCAAAAAGCTCTGAAAACTATTGTTTGGATCGTGTACTGAATCTAATTTCATTCTCTTTCTGATAATTAAATATGACCTGTTGGAGGAGACTCTAGAGTTTGTAGACTCTACAACTTTCATACACTATTTCAGATAATTTCTCAAAAAATGAGCAGACCAATAAACTAGACCAATTGAAAAACAGTAACACTTGAAATTGATTCATAAAAGCCTAGATTCCTGAGTTATCAAAATGGATTAAAAATTATAATGTGAGGGGCGCCTGGATGGTTCAGTCGGTTAAGCGTCCGACCTAGGCTCAGGTCAAGATCTTGCGGTTTGTGAGTTCGAGCCCACATCCAGGCTCTGTGCTGATGGCTGGGAGCCTGGAGCCTGCTTCAGATTCTGTCTCCCTCTCTCTCTGTCCCTCCCCTGCTCATGCTCTGTCTCTGTCTCTCAAAAATAAATAAATGTTAAAAAAATTTTTAAATTATAATGTGATTAATATATTTGTGAAAACAGAGGGTGTATAATGTGACTAATATATTTGTGAAAAATAGAGGGTGATATATAAAATTTTGTCAGGGAAAAAGAAGATCTATAAGAGAATATTATGAGACTTCTTGGAGTGAGATATGTGTATATACACATACACACATATATATAAAATTAAAGTTGAAAGTAAAAGAATGAATTTAACAGTAGGTTGGACACAACTGAAAAACTCACTAGAAAATGAAAAAATTGGAGGACACTGAAAAGCACACAAACTGAAAAGGAAAAGGGAAAAAATGTGGGAAAACCCAGAAAAGAGGGTAAGGCATTTAGTTAGAAGCTGTACTTTACTTGTAACTGGCTTTCCAGAAGCAGAGGAAAGAATGGAGCAGAAGTGACATCTGAGAATATTCCCTACGAACTTCCCACAGCTGAGAATATTCCCTACGAACTTCCCACAGCTTGGGTTACACCAATGTCTGCCTCTGGTTTTTCAGGCTGGGAACTCTGTGGAGTTCTGCATCAAAGTTTTAACCATCATTTATACCTCCAACTGTAGCCTTCTCTCAGTATAAATCCAAAAAATGTGATCACTCACCTCATGCTTCACTCTTCTTCCAAGTATTGACTCCACTCTAGAATCTGTCTGATTTTGTTCACTCTCTAGTAACTTCAAGTACTTTTAATTTTGTAATTGTCCAAGATTTATATGAGCTGACATTGTTATGGAAGTCTATGGTAGGAGCTTACTTGGATAGGCTCAAATTGTACCCCTGCCATATGGGAAGAAGGTTCAGTAACTATTTTAAAATATTTCATTTTGATGAACATTTTTTGAGGATTTATTCTATTTAAGTTAATATTGCAACTGTTGGGGTTAAGAAGAAAATTAAACAAGATTTCAGTTTTAAGTACCTTAAAGAAAGAACATCAATAAAAAAATACTGTAACTTTTTATGATAGAGGCTAAGAAAAAGTCATGTTCTGAATGCTACAAAATCTGTCTGAAATATGAAAGGTGGATGAATTTTAAAGGGGTAAAACTAATCTCAGAGAATAATGCATTATTTCAATTTTTTCAGTAATAGATAATACATGTATGAATTAGTAGAGAAGGAATATTAACAGTTGGCATGCAAAGGCAGAAAATAAGAATCAAGTAAGATCTAGACCATAAAATAGATAAACAAAAACTTATTTAGAAGGTCAGAAGTAGTTCTCATGGTAAAGAGTTGTTGAGTGAATATCAACAATTGTGTTAACTGCAATGTATTAGACTTGGATAACTGGACACACGATCGAAAATTTACCAGTGATTACTGTGTTTAAGTATTCTACAGTAATAGGTAATTCTTTCCATCCAGGTTTTTTGTGGAGTCAAATGAGTGAAGTGAATACATATTTGTATACCATCCAATGATAACTGTAAAGAACTCATGAACATAACCATGGTAACCACAACAATTAAACATATGGAGATCTAAGGAGAGTATATGGAAGAAGGACAGAGTCATGAGCTATCTCTGAGGCACCACAATGCTGAGAGGTGAAGATACACCTTTTTAATGTGTCCTCCTTTAATTACATAGACATTTCCAGACCTAATAGCACTGGTTTATTGGAAGAAACGTTTTCTACTTATTCCATTGAGTATAGCAATAATTCACAGAAATAAGGTACATGCTTATTAAAAATGATTAATTTTCTCCAGGCTAATGGAGAAATTTTGAGTACTTGAACTAGAAAATTCGGAAACATAAAAATAACTTATCAAATACTTGGCTAGATTCTAACTTTTGCAGAAAGTCTGAAGGCCAAAAAGGATGTAGAAAAATATGCAATGTATGCATTCGGGAGAAAAATTAATGATCCAAATCTTGGAAATATAAGGTATGAATAAAGCTTAAAGGAATGATAATTAGGTAGCTCGAGAGAAGACTGCTGGCAGGTGACCTAATAACTTGTATTCTGTATAAGAAGGGTCATTATAGTTTAAAAAATGAATCCTTATTGAAGTGAGCCAAGGCAGCTGTATTTAATTATGGCAAGATAGATGTGGGTTTCACTGAATTAAACCATTTTAGCATTTGGAATAATTACTATTGAAAATGAGTCATTGAAATTTTTTTTCTTTGAAGATCTAGTAGAATGCTGATTTGGAATAGGTGATATGCAAGTCTTTTACAGAAATTATATGGAATTTTAAGGGAAATTAAAAGCATACAGTTTAGAAAGTGGTTGTGTTAATTTAACACTGAAGTTATCATGGAATTAACTGGTGTATTTCAAAAACAACTCTGATCTCCAAGCTATGGCAAATAAATAATGAATTTTTTATTTGTAAGCTAATAAAAACAGTTTATGTATAAATCTAAGTATGTGTACATCTGAATCATAAAATAAAAACAGCAATATTTTTAGGATAAATTTAGATACCCTCTAATCCAACACCCATTCCTGGAAATTTATTTCTTATATCACAGGAACACAAAAAATAATCTATGTAAGTATGATTATTGCCACATTATATATAGTAGCAACAAGTTCCAAGCAAAGTAAATACCTATCAATGGAAAAATGTATGAAATTATTTTACATACTGATTGATAAACATTATCCAATCAAAAATAATATTTGAAATGTATTAGGAGAATTCGCAGAAGTTATTGTTGAGTGAGGAAGGAAATGCATGTGTAATAATTACATTACAGTAAAAATAATCTGAGCATGCAAATAAATATATGCATATATATGCCTGCAAATAGATGGAGGGTGTTCCTTGTTGATTCATTTATTATGAATTGGCATGATAAATGATGAGGAATAGACTGGGAATGGAAAAGGAAAAGAAAAGAAAAAAGATAAAAATTGCTATGATTGCCAAATAATGAAAACAAAAGGATAATCACTGTTGCTTTTACATAAATTATGCATATTTTAGAAATAAAATCTAAAATGCTTTTAATGAAATTGGTGAAAATGATTTTCTTTTTTTTTTTTTAATTTTTTTTTAACGTTTATTTATTTTTGAGACAGAGAGAGACAGAGCATGAATGGGGAGGGGCAGAGAGAGAGGGAGACACAGAATCCGAAGCAGGCTCTAGGCTCCGAGCCATCAGCCCAGAGCCCGACGCCGGGCTCGAACTCAGGGACCTCGAGATCCTGACCTGAGCTGAAGTCGGACGTTTAACCGACTGAGCCACCCAGGCGCCCCAGAAATTGGTGAAAATGATTTTCTAATGAATTGCAGCACTTACTTAGAAAGTATGATCCTTAATATGGTACAGAAATATCTCCATCACCTAAGTTATATAGCAGCTAAAAATACAGTGAGGACTGTATTAATGTGTATAGTAATTAATATGTGTTAGAAAATTTATTGTTCATCTTAAAAATCTTATGCTTTTCAGGTTATTTGAAAATAATAGAAATAAAATTTCAGTGTACAGAAAAAAAATTGTACTTAAAAATGCCTCGTTGCCTAAAGATAACAAGAACTCTGTGGCATTTAGTACTATTATTATTTTATTTATTACACAATTAAAAAAACAAAATTTGCCTTGAGTTTCATTGGCTTTCAGAAAACCTTTTTTTGAAAGTTAGTGAAAGTGAAAACAAAACTCACTAAAATTTTCACTGTTAATTACATTAAGAGGTGACGCTTTTCTTGTCCATGCCTTGAAGAAAGAAGAGGAAAAATCTTTCTTAAAAAGTAAAGGTTATAAATTCACACCTGTAAACTCTGTGCCAAACAATGAGAAAAAAAAAAACTAAATTGGGAAGCATAATACTTTCCTAATGGAAAAACTGATAGTCTGGACTTTCTAACACCTGGTATTATGTACAGCATTATGACCTTGAATGCTGTGAGATAATACTTTTTTCCCTCTTTCCTTTTTTTTTTTTTTTTTTTTTTTTTTTTTTTTTTAAAATTTCCCTATTAAAATTAATTTTTGAGGTGGGGGGGAGGGGAAAAAAAAAAAAAAAAAAGTTCACATGAAAGATGATAATTAGTTTGGGAGGTTGAGTTTAACTTTTTCTAAGGATACAGTGTCTTTCATTACTTAGAAACACATTTTGGTCATAGAATGGAAGGGAAATATGCCCTTCAGGATACTTGTAACTAATGGGAAATCCTTCTGCTCTGCACAGTCTTAGGAATTGGATAGAATTTTTCAAACACCATGTCTTTTTTTGTAAATATATATCTTTTCATAAGAAAGTACCTTTTTTTCACATCTTTAATAACTTGGAAGATTATTTTATCATCAAATATAGCAAAATCAAATCAGGTCTCACTCTTTATTTTTCTAGTTCCATGTTCCTATGTAATAAAACAAAAATGGTTAAACAATAACTTTAAAAATGCATTTTTAAAAGACACATGTGAAGAAATTCTGCTTTACACTTTATTTTCTCCAATCTAGCGACAATAGCTTTTGTGATAATTTTGCTTCTTCATCAAATTAGTCATACATATATATGTATTTGCTCTTCAGTACAAAATCCCAACTGAGAGCCATTTCCATGATGTAAACTTGGTTAAAGGGAAAGAGCAAATGAGACAATTTGCCTTTAGGGTCAAGTTCAGTTTTACAATAGTACTTTAGTAATTTATGAAAAGAAAATAGGAAAAGACTGTGTGACTACTGCAAATGGTCATAATTTCAAAGAGAGTGACAGTGAATGTTTCTGAAACTTCAAACCATCTAAGTACTTTGGAATAATTTGTTTGGTTTTGTAGAGCTTTATGCTTTTAGATATTTATAGTTGCAAAATATATATATTGTATAATAGATGTATGTTAGATATAGACATATATGTATTTTTCTATATTTTAAAATTTTTCTCTTGCCTGGAAAAACAATAACTAATCCTTCTATATAGGGCTCCATCACCATATGAAAACCGGAAGAATTTGTTTTTATCCTTCAGTGTACTTCTGTTTTCTTTATGTAACAACAGGATTATAGAGTGGTGTAAAACATCTTCTCGTTTTGGTGTTGTCTATAGGAGTTTATGCCTAATCAATAATGGATACTAACTATTACTGTTTCCTTTTGGTTAGTTATGTTTGTTTGAAACAATTTTTTTGTTATCAGAAAACATTTAAATGATGGTGGTTGGTATCTCTTTATCAGTAAATGCTTATCTATACTTGTTCTTTTATATATTAATTTATACAGATATCCTGTTTCTCTATATCTTCTCTTCCCATTTCCTAGAAATCTGAATAAAAATACTATAACCTAGGGGCGCCTGGGTGGCTCAGTAGGTTAAGCGTCTGACTTTGGCTCCAGTCATGATCTCATAGTTCGTGATTTCGAGCCCCGCGTCAGGCTCTGTGCTGACAGTTCAGAGACTGGAGCCTGCTTTGGATTCTGTGTCTCCCTCTCTCTCTGCCCCTCCCCTGCTCACATTCTCTGTCTCTTAAAAATAAATAAACATTGAAAAATTTTTTAAAAATACTATAACCTATCTCATTCTATCTTCAATGCTCCTTCGTGTCTGTTTCAAGTTTTTGCTCTCCTTGAAAATTTATATTGAATTTTGTGTAAATTTTTATATCTATTTTTCAGTTTAATTCTCTTTAATTTTTGTTTAATATCCTGTAAACATTGTTCAAGTGGTTTATAATTTCAAAATTACATTTTTTTCTAAAAAATTATTTTCTGTTTAATCATCCTGTAATATTTTACACTATTCATTCCTGAATAATTTAGTTCATTTTCATTTCCCTAAGCATGTCATACAAGTATGACAAAAGTATGACTGAAAAGAATTTCCAGAGATACTTTTTATTTCCTTTTTCCTATTGATGCTTCTCTGCTTCCCTACTCCTCGTTACCCATGTCCCCTATCTAAGATTTAGTTATATGATTCTGGTTCAAAGTTTTGCCCCATGGAAATGTAAGTGTAATAAAATATTTAAAAAGCCATTCAGATTTCCTTAGAACTGTTGGGTAAGTCCAAGTACTGATGACATAGATTAAGTAACCCAAATTTTAAAGAAAGCCACTCCTAAACAAGACAAAATAGTTTCTTCTGACTTGTATGGCAGGCAGCCTTATTGTATAGAGCGTGATGTCACTTCCACCTCCTTTCTATACTAGAAGGCCACTGGAGAGAGAGAGAGATGGTGTTTTGGATTTGTGACATAATGGGAATGTTGTGTATATATTCACAGCCATTTCTGTCAGCCTATTCAAACCCTTCCACGGGAATGGTGGAAATTCCTCTGGACAGATTGATATGTTTCACACAAAACATGGTGGAACATAAACCCATGATTAGCCCAAGAGAAGAATTTATGATAGTAGGCTTGGAAGGAAAGTTAGTGCAGTTTACTTGGAGAAGAGACTGATGCTACTTCCACCTGCCCTCGTACTCTGCCTCGTTAGGTGGAATAAAAGAGTACCTCATCTCTTTTTCCTTTATGCAGAGAACTGTGGAATTACTGAAAAACTACTAAGCCAGACTCTACTTGAGAGGAATTTACAACGTTAAATTGGTTTGGCTAAGGGGCTGATATTACCAGACCAAATCAGGGCACACCAGAGAAATCTCTCCAAGGCAGACATAATGTCTGTAATATAAGACAACTCTGCCTTCCCTCTCTGTCATCCCTTTTTTCAACCCTGAAACAACTAATCTCAAAACAACTTTTGTGAGGACACAGAAAATACCAGATCAGTTTGTACCTCTCCCAAGTCCAAGTTTCCAAGTTACAAGTCTGCCTTGATGAGGGTAGGGGACTTTCTGATTTGGGCATGAAGATTTGAGATTTTAAGTGTTCTAGACTGATGATAATTTTTTTTTTTTAATTTTTTTTCAACGTTTTTTATTTATTTTTGGGACAGAGAGAGACAGAGCATGAACGGGGGAGGGGCAGAGAGAGAGGGAGACACAGAATCGGAAACAGGCTCCAGGCTCCGAGCCGTCAGCCCAGAGCCTGACACGGGGCTCGAACTCACGGACCGCGAGATCGTGACCTGGCTGAAGTCGGACGCTTAACCGACTGCGCCACCCAGGCGCCCCGACTGATGATAATTTTTAATAACATATTAATTGTTACTAGTTTTTCTATCTATCTATCTATCTATCTATCTATCCACCTATCTATCTATCTACATATTGATAAGTTAAAACAGCCCAAGCTTGGTTAAAACAACCAGGGGAGTGAGGTTCAAACCTACTGAGGAAAATCCCATGTTGACTATCTCCAAAAGATACTCTTGTCTGATTCCTACTGCTTTCCAAAGTGAGCTTGCTCTCCGAATTTTTTTAAAATCTTTTTTACATTTATTTATTTTTGAGAGACAGAGTGAGACAAAGTAAGAGTGGGGGAGGGGCAGAGAGAGGGAGACACAGGATTGGAAGCAGGCTCCAGACTCTGAGCTGTCAGCACAGAGCCTGACGCAGGGCTTGAACCCACAGACCGTGAGATCATGACCTGAGCTGAAGTCAGACGCTCAACCGTCTGAGCCACCCAGGCACCCCCCCCAAATTTTTTAAAGTAAATTAAAATTTACATCTGAAAACGTTTCATGTTTTTGACTTTTGTACTTTTAAAAATGACCAAGGCTGGTTTCTTTTTTTTTTTAATTTTTTTTTAATGTTTATTTATTTTTGAGACAGAGACAGAGCATGAACGGGGGAGGGTCAGAGAGAGAGGGAGACACAGAATCCGAAGCAGGCTCCAGGCTCTGAGCTGTCAGCACAGAGCCCGATGCGGGGCTCGAACTCACGGACTGCGAGATCAAGACCTGAGCCGAAGTCGGACACTTAACCGACTGAGCCACCCAGGCGCCCCGAGGCTGGTTTCATGAATGTTTACTCAGGCTGAGAAAATTTTACTAACTTAGCAAAGCTAATATATTACCAACAAGGGAATATTTATACCATTTCTATCAGTAATATAAAAATCAAGTCCTACCTTCAGTATTAAGTATGGTCCAGTTTTTCTTCATTTGCCAAATAGTAAAATGTGGTGGGAATACCAAAGTGAGGAAATGAAAAAATACCAACAATAATTAGCACTTACAGAGATCAGGAATATAAGCAAGATGTCCTAGAAGACAGAAAAAATAATTTTTACTTATGATTATGAAATGGAAAAGGATCTTGGAAAATGGGTATTTAAGCTTAGCTGTAAATAAGAAATATATTTTTTAATTTTTTTAATGCTTATTTATTTTTGAGAGAGAGAGAGACAGGCAGAGTGTGAACAGGGGAAGGGGCAGAGAAAGACACACACACAGAATCTGAAGCAGGCTCCAGGCTCTGAGCTGTCAGCACAGAGCCTGATGCGGGCCTGAAACCATGAACCACGAGATCATGAGCTGAGCCGAAGTCAGACACTTAACCGACTGAGCCACCCAGGCGCCCAAGAAGAAGTATTTTTAAATGAACTTTTTACTTTGAAGTAATAGTAGATTGACATAAAGTTGCAAAGATAATATAGTGGACTGAAGCAAGAAGTATGAAGTGTATATTGGCTATTGGGTACATGAGGATGCTGAGGGAAGGTTAATAGTCAGGAATTCCTTTATCAGTTCATTCTACAAATATCTACTGAGCTCCTACTTTATGCTGGTCAACTTTATAGACCCATGGTGACCATCAGTGAACAAGAGAGAGAAAATATCCCTGTCAGCATAGGAATTATATTTTATCAAAGAAATAAAGATAAACACAATCAGCATAACGTATAGAAGCCAATAGTATATTTGAAAGTAGTAGTAAAAAAAGCAAATATCAAGAACAAGTAAATGCTGATAAGGTTAAGAGGTGTTGGGAGGAGAAGAATTTGTGTCAGGAAAGATAAACGACTCTTTCAAGAAGATTTATTGCAATAGGGAGCAAAGTAATGGAGTGATACCTAAAATAAGGAAGTGCAGTCAAGAGAAAGGCTTCTTTCCAGTAAAGTATGAGAAAGAACACCATGCTTTTGTACCCGTGAGAGTGATAAAGTGGCTAATAAAAAAATTAAGATGTAGGAGAGTGAGAAGGGAAAACTGTTGGAGCAATGTCTGAATCAGCGAGAGAGCATGATATATAGTGCATCACTCAAATGAATCCAGGGTTTCAGACTCAATCAACTAGGTGAAGCATGGTCCCACTCACTGAGGTAAGATACATAAGAGGAAAAGCAAGTTTGGAAAGGAAGAACATAAACTCACTTCTCCATGTGTTATAAGAGGGACATTCTTTAGGAAATGTGCTTCTCTGTACTTTTATCTGGGGCAAGAATCCAAAAAGAGGTCTAAATATAACATGCTAACTAAAATTTACAAATAAAACCAACAAATAAATAATATATATATTCCTACCTTGACAACCATCTCTTAACAATGGAAAAATAGAAGGAATAGGTTGTAATCTTTGGTTATGTAACCAAAAGCTGGCAAACTTGCAAAGGCAAAATGATTTTTTCCTACTTTATTGGGACATAATTGACATACAGCATTGTATAAGCTTAAGGTGTATAGTGTGATGATGTATGTGTATATACCACAAAATGATGAGCACAATAAGATTAACACATCCAGCAAAACAGCATTTATGTGTGTGTGGTGAGACCACTTAAGATTTACTCTCTTAGCAACTTTCCCATATACAAGACAGTGCTGCTAACTATAATCACCATACTGTACGTTAGTTCTCAAATTACTTATAATTAGAAGTTTATATCCTTTGACCACCTTCACCTATCCTATTTGTTCCACCCACCTATATCTGAAAATATATGTATATGTATAAACACACATATATATATTTTATATGAAGGGCACCATTATTTCTCTGAATAATTTAGTAGCATCTTGTTTAAAGTAAATGTTATTACATCAACAGTAATTAATCATCATCCTCACTGAGTGTTTTGGGTATAACTACAGGTTAAGATATAATGTGGCCACAAAAATATTCAAAATGTAGACAAGTACAGAAAATATTCTATGTAATCTTTGATTGATATAAAAACTCTAATAGCTATCTGTTGATCCTGTGTCTCACAGTGACAAATATAAACTATGTACTGCCAATTGAAAAAAAAAAAGATTCTGGACTTTAGTCAAAATTTGGTTGCTGCTGAAAAACTCATTTCTCATTATCCTCTCTCTTAGAGCCATGAAAATAATGCCAAAGACAATCATTTTAAGTTCACTAAATACCACTAAAATTTTAGTTGTTTATTTGAAAAATGTGAATGCATTATATTATATATTTATTTAATTTAAATTCATAATTCTAGTATTCAACATTATCCAATTATCAAAAAAGCATTGGTATCATTCTTCACGTATGCTGTATCTATCTATCTGGCTATCTAACTATACTGAGATTAATTATTTAATATTCTAAAATCTTTCTGAGCCATCACGTTCAATGGTTGTGAATGCCATGTTAACAGAGTGCTGCTGGAACCAAGATGCGGAACAGAAAGAGAAGCAAGAAAATTGACACTTGGCACTATTGGAAAAAAACACTTCATTATACTAGAATCACTGAGTTCATGCAGTCTAAGTGCAAAGATTTGAAAAGGTAAATGAAATATCTTTTCATTTCTGCCAGTTAAATCCTCCCTGAACTCTGAAGCAGTATCTCTCTCCAATATTGCTAATGGTGTACCCTTGTTCTCTTCATAGCATTTTTAAGCAGTCAACATCTGTTTCAATGACTTAGAGCAACCAAAGTAAAGAAATACATTCTTCTCTTTACTCTTGATTCTGTGTGGTGTAGTGGTGTGTGTGTGTGTGTGTGTGTGTGTGTGTGTGTGTGTGTAAGAGAGAGACAGAGAGAGAAGTGGGCCCTCTTTAGCTTGGGGCCCATGTCAGCAGATTATTGTTCCAGAGTCTAGGGAAGTAATGAATGGGAGAGAGTGAACAGGAAATTGAGCGTATGCAAATGGAATCATTGGAACTCCAATGATTCTACATGAAGAGTGAGAAGATAATCTAGGATTGAATTTCCGAGGGGGAAATAGATTTGAGTAGGAAATAAGAATACAATGCAAATTCTAAAGAACAACCAGAAAAGTGGGAGGAAGGAGCACCTGGGATCATAGAACATAAAATGAGAGAATGACAATGAGGTAAACAAACAAATGCTACTAAGGTAAAGTCTAGAAATAATTTTATTGTGAAGATTCTGTTAATTGTCTACCTAATAGCATCTTCCCACCTTTTTCTTTGCTAAGTGAATCTTAGTCTGAAGATATAGGAAAAAGTTAGAATCCTGTTCTCCACTGAAGCAATGAATGACCATATATCCCAGTTTTGGTCAATGAGATAGAAGAGAAAACTCCTTTGGAGAGCTTTCCTGAGAGAGGTTTTGCACACTTGAATCAAGGGGCAACAGACAAACTTCATGTGATCCTTTCTGGAGTTGAATATTGATATACTATTTGAAACTGTTGAAGCCAGCATTTGATGTGGAAGAACAAGCCAAGATATTGACAAGGTCCAGCTCTGATATCATTGTGCTATTTTACTTATAATAGCAGCTACCTGCCTCCAGATTCCTTGTTAAGTAGGGGTGGGGAGTGTGGAGAGGGAATAGAAAATAAAAATTAAAAAAAAAAAAAAAACAATAAAATGGTTAGCATAAACTGCAGTGAGTAATTTTTTTTTTGCTTGTTTGGTTGATTGCTGATGTTGTTTTAACAGATTAAGACATCTTACTTGTTACATATGGATTAATAATTAGAATTGAAGAGATCAGTAATCCTGGAGGTGTGTGACTGCAAACTATTTTAACTATTTTGTGGTAAATTGGAAAATGAAGTAGGAGGCAGAACAAGAGAGAATGAGGGTTAGACCTTTTCGATAGCCTTTGCTCAGGAAGTTGGGCAGGCTAGATGGATACATGAATTTGAAGGAAGTTATTTTTATTTTTTGGCTTTATTATATACCTTTTAAAATATATCTTTAAAAACATATTTTGTAGTCAGAGAGGTTTGGATTTAAATCCTGGTTCCACAACTTCCATTAGGTAATTAAACAAATCCCTTAATGTCACCAAGCATAAGTTTCTTTACATCTTAAAAAGAGATTTTGATAAATTTAATATTATTCTATTGAATTGGCAGAAAAATCAGAAGCAGAAGCAGTGCTAGTTAATTCATATTTCTAGTCTCTTTCAAATAAATTACACTGGTCTTGAATTTAATATTGTTCTTTTTTGACAATGATTAATATGATGATTATTGATGAGTACAAGCTGACTCTCAGTTAACTCTTGAAACGTATGCATATCTGTATCATAATGATAGATAATAGGACAATTTATGATGTATAAACAATAAATCATTGGAAGAAAGAGGTCACTAGAAATTTAAATATTTATAGATAGTGAAATAGATCAAAAACTTTGTGATGAATTAAAGCAATAGAGAGCACATTTATTTCTTAATTGTCAATTATTTTCATGACTAATGTACTTCCCATAAGGAATGCTATGATGATAAACAAAAGGCTCTTAAGTGAGCAATTTTTAAAAATCTGGCTGATATCAGTTTGTTTACTGCATTAGTCACATACAACTTTCTTATTCTGAACACAAAGTAATAATTTGAAGAATCACTGAGGGTTGAACAATGTCATGTTAATTAATGGACAATATGGTTTAAAAAATTAGCAAGAATTACAGAATGATTATTTCTAAACACACATAAACATATGCATTTTTAGTCGTGCAATATGATTTTGTATATTATTTTTTTTAATTTTTTAATATTTATTTATTTATTTTGAGAGAGACAGAGCGAGTGGGGGAGGGGCAGAGAGTGGGAGAGAGAGAATCCCAGGCAGGCTCCACACTGTCAGTGTGGAGGCCAATGTGGGGCTCAAACTCAGGAACCGTGAGATCATGCCCTGAGACAAAACCAAGAGTCAAATGCTTAACCAACTGAGCCCCCTAAGCAACTCTGATTTTCTATATTCTTATAAATTATTCTGACTTAATTGGGAAAGGGTTAAAAATATATTATGTAGTATGTACTTTGTGAGAGGCAATATGAAAAGCACTTAATTACTTAGTGCCGACTCACAATAATCATAAGAAAATTTCCATTTTATAGACAAAAACAAAAGTCAATGAGATATAATAATTAGCCAATGTTTTAACATCTAACGAGGGCTTATTACAAATCTATTTGCCTCTCTGTTTTGCTGCCTCCAAAAAAATTTAAATTCATTTTTTATCTATCATGTTATATTTGATACGTTAACGTTTTATTCATACTAGAATGCTTCCTTTTGGAAAGAAAACATATCATTGTAAACAAAAATCATTTGCCTATATATTTTTAGATGAGCAATATGAATAGTTATGTTTGTACAAATCAGAGCATAATTAATATCTCTTAATGGTCAAAGAAAATTATATTCATGTGTAGAGTACAGAAATCTGAAGATTCATCCTTGAAAGGGATGCCCTGGACTTTCATATATTCATCCATATCCATATTCTATCATCTTTATCTTTTTTCATGATAATATAAGATATTACATAATATATATAGTAGATGAAACATTGACAAATATCATCAATGAAATATTTCCAGTGTTATTAGAAAATAATAAAAAATTGTTCTCTTTTTGGAAATGAAGAAAAAAACAAGATTACACCAAACTATCTCTCCCTTTGACAACACTTATAAACTCTGGGTTAAATAAAATTAAACAAATGTTTGAGGGCATAAGGAAGCAAACAAAAAGGCAGAAAATTAGAGAGGTTATATCATTTAAAATGAGGAGAGAAAACAAGGGGGACTCCAGGTTTAACTGGCATATTATTTCAGTGTACTCCTCGAATAACAGAGCCCACGACAAAGAATACAAGAGAAAAGCGGCAGCTTCATTACACTGAAGATTCAGAGGTTGGAATCAGAGCTGGAACTGCTGAGAATCACAGGGGAGATTCTTGAAAAGAGGGAGCCACTCAGAGCTGCACACGTGTGAAACTCAATTCAAAAGATTTGCTAATTTTTAAGTCATGCATTCACAAAGTGAGACTCTAAGAAATATAGCAGAAATCAACACTTGAAGCCTAAAAGTGATATGTATAAATTTAATAGCTGCCCAAAGCTTGTGAAAGAGAGTTTGGATATCAATTACTGCCAATTTAGCGGGTTTTGATGAACACTTTGGACTTACTATTGAAACTCTAGATAATCCAAATTTAAGAGAAACACATCACAGAGCTCAGAGGTGCATCTTTGTGGGGGATAAGCTTAGGAATTCCCTGAGCTTTCACTGGTGGGTTAACAAGGTATAAAGAATTAGAAAGCCACAGGATGAACATACCCAAGTATGGTAAAAAGATTTGGTAAACAAGATTAGGTAAACAGGGCAAAGGTCCCCAGTATAGGACAAAGGTATAGGAATAGGAAGTCTCAGGATGGAAGCATCCAAAATGAGGTAAACAAGATTAGGCATTCAGGGTGGAAACACTCCCCAACTTAGTACAATAGCAGAAAGCTACTTTCACGGGAAGGAAGGGCAAAAGTAGGAAAACAGGACTTGAGATGGAAGTAGGGTGAAGATGCCCAGAGAGGCGCTAACTAGCAAAAGAAGGTACCTTCTTGACCCTGAGGTAGCATGCTCTGTCTTTCTTGTCCCCTAGGCCAGTTTAGGTAAACAGAGGTGGTACCTTATGTCTGCTGTAAACAACTTTCCCACCAGCTTCAGGATTTTGTTTTGTATTGACCCAAACCCCTAAAACTGCATATCTTCAAAACCCCCTTTTCCTCACACCTGTGAGTTATTGTTTACAATTTCATTGTCTCTTTGTACACATCCATCATGCTTGTAAGCCTTCTGATCCTAATAAAAACAGCAAGGACCCTTACTCGGGGCTCTTGTCTCCTCCCGGACAGTAGCCTCTCTGAATCCTGCATCTGCTCTCTTGCTCGATAAGAGAGAACTCCAGACCAGAGTCTATGACACATCCTAAGCCCAAAGGCAAAATCAAAATGGTTATACTGTTGGACAACACCCAAAAGAAAGACCTCACAGTATCAAGGGGATGTACCAAAAATTTAGCAACTGACCCCCCAAAAGTTAACACTTTTCAACAAAAATAACAGAATTCAGAATTTTTACCTACACATCATAAAAAATGTGCAAGATTGTGGGGCTCCTGGATGGCTCAGTTGGGTTAAGTGTCTGACTTCGGCTCAGGTCATGATCTTGCAGTTCCTGGGTTCGAGCCCCACATCAGGCTCTGTGCCTACAGCTCAGAGTCAAGAGCCTGCTTTAGATTCTGTGTCTCCCTCTCTCTCTGCCCCTCCCCACTCATGCTCTGTCTCTCTATCTCTCTCAAAAATAAATAAAAACATTTAAAAATGCAAGATTAAAAAAATACAATTTAAAAAAAATAGGAAATATGACCCATGATAAAAAGAGAAAGACCGTCAATGGAAGTGGACCAAATAACAATATTTATATTGGAATTAGAAATAAAAATACTTTAATAATTGTTAAAAATATTTTTAAATGCTTCAATTGAAGATAGATATAACAAGTGAAAAGTGGAGAATTTCAAGGGAAATATGTAAATTCTACAAAAGAACCACATGGAAAAACTTAAATTGAAATATATATATATATATATATATATATATATATATATATATATAAATTGAGATTAAAAATTTATTATCTACTCTCTGTCAATAAAAAGATCCTTGACCTTGAAGACAGGTACATATGCATTAGCCAACCTGAAGATAGGTACATTAATAGAATCCCACAGAGCCGGAAAAAAGAATTGTATAAAAATAAGCAGAACTTCTATGTGGAATTATATTAAGCCTACATGTAATTAAAATTCTAGAAGGAAAGGAAAGAAACATTGTATTAGCTGATGTGTTTTGTGGGGGCATATGTGTGTTTTGGAAACTTTTTGCAAAATCAGTCCTCGGGTCCAAGAATTATAGTGAACCTCAAGTATGATAAATCTATAGAAAACACACATTTGAACACATCACAGTTATAAAGGAAATATAAAGAAAACTTTTTCAAAGCAATTGTGACCACAGCAAGGAAAATACACCACATGAAGGAAAATGATACAAACTACGATTGAATTCTCACCCAAAAGAACATAGACTAAATTAGAGTAGAACATTTTTAAAACAACAATTTTGGGGTGCCTGCATGGCTCAGTTGGTTAAGAGTCCCACTCTTGATTTTGGCTCAGGTCATGATCTCACAGTCTGTGAGATTGAGCCCTGCATCAGGCTCTGCACGGGCAGCACGAAGCCTGCTTGGAATTCTCTTTCTCTCTCTCTCTCTCTGCCTCTCCCTGGCTTGTTCTCTCTCTGTCTCTCCTTTCTCTCTCTCTTTCTCTCTCTCTCTCAAAAATAAAGAAATAAACATTAAAAAAAAAGTAATAACTTTTTTTTTCAACTTGGATTTTTAACTTGAATGAAAGTATTCTTAAAAATGAAGTAAAAGTTGAAAGACTGTCATGGCAAGAGCTATCCCCTAATTGTGTTAGTATGCTGTGCAGTGTATGTTGTACTGTGGGTTTTTACTTTCTACTTTTTAAATATAGTACACTGTATGTGTAGAAGGGATTTTGACTGAATTATGTGAGGTATAATTACTCAGGGTTGAAATGCTGAGTGCTATTTCGTTACTTTAGAAATCATTTCATTTTTTTTAGTCAGGTGATAGTATTTTGAAATTTCATTGTGAAAAAATGTTTTTGTGAGGATGCTGTTCTCATTTGGACTGTGTTGTATAGTTTTTGTCATATCTATTCGATTCTCTTACTAGTGTTTCTCTGTAATTTAAAGCCAGACAGGTAAAAGCTACATTTCCAAGTCTATTTTGGAGTTAGGATTCTGGGGCATCTGAGGCTTGGCCAATCAGATGTAGTCATAAGACTTGGAAAGTGAACATTATGTAGAAGCCAGGCGTCTGCTACTGCTTTTCTTTCAACTCCCTGGCAGTGTTCATGTTTTGGGAGTTTCAGTGTCAGCATTAGTGGATGTCTCAACGGGCAGACATCTGTTTCATGAGTGCTGAGAGGCTAGATCTGGGCCAGTCAATGTGCTGATAACAGAGCATAACTAGTAATGCACATTCTGCACTAATAGCTTCCTTTTTCTGGTGATTTCCACATTGTCAGGAGGTCAGCTCTGCAGGGAGAGAGCAAGCTGAGCTCTCAGGTGTCAGAGTAGCCAACTGAATCCATAAACTAAAAATGGCAGTTGAGCTAACCACTTACTGAGATGATATAAACAACAGTCTAAAACTGGAGAAAACAATGACACCCTCTTTTCCATTTTCCCCTGAGGAGTAGTCAGGGGTTGAGGGTCAGGTGGATCAGCGCAGTCATGTGGGTTCTCTATCTGTTGAGGGAGGGCAGACAAAAGATTGGCAGTTTGATAGGCCTCAGGGCTGGGGCTGTGCACAAGGCCTGGTGTGGAGCATGCAGCTTTTTCATAGGACTCTCAGGTGAATCCTTCGTAATTGCCTATGGTCAGACCTGAAAAAAGCACTTAAGTTCTTAACTAGGAACTGGCCACCTTATATATCTTAGCTTCTTAGTGTGGCACTTGGTGTGATTAGTATCATCTAGAGGCTTTCTGATTATAATACCTTTGTGACAAAACTCTGTCACACGGCTCTTGGAATAATTCCTGAAAACACAACTTGAAATAGGTTTGTTCAGTCTTCTTTTTATTTTTTAATTTAAAGTTTCTAATCTTTATTTATTCTTAAGAGAGAGAGAGAGAGAGAGACAGAGTGTGAGTGGGGGAGGAGCAGAGAGAGAGGGACACACAGAATCCAAAGCAGGCTCCAGGCTCTGAACTGTCAACACAGAGCCCAATGTGAGGCTCGAACTCACAAACCGTGAGATCATGACCTGAGCTGAAGTCAGATGTTTAACCAACTGAGCCACCCAGGTGCCCCCGTTTGTTCAGTAATCTTAAGGACTCTATCAGCTAATTGTATTATACGTTATTATTTTTCTATTTGTAAGAATATATTTCCTACAAAAGTTCTCAAATTTTTCTTCTCAAATATTACCATAAGAATCTGGTGTCCCAAAGGGAAAAACGGAAAAAGGAAACAAAGAAAAATCATAATTTATTTAGTGACCTCCAGAAAAAAAATTAGGGCTCTAATTCTGGAGAGTAAGTTATATTTGTTAAGGAAATTAAATATTTTTCTATGAATAGGCTGTTTGCTTATTAAAGCTCTCTGTAATAAGATTGCCTTTAAGAAGGAAGTTTGAGAGTGTCTGTCAAATAGACTTGCTCTACACTCTCATAGTAAGACCAAACGTGAAAGAGAAAACCATAGGTAAATCCTATATTAAAACTGGAAATAAGTGTCTGCTATGATTATGACTTTTTAATTTATTTAATATTTCAGCAAGTTAAATTATATAGTTAGCTTTATGACAAGGATACTATAGGGTGATATTGCTCTCAAAACACTGGCTTACCTCATAAAAAGAGAGTCAGTATCCCCTCTGGCTTTTAATCTTTTAGTGAAGTGGTCACTCCAATGAAGCAGGAGCTCAACTCTTTCCAAATACCTACATAAACTACTCTTCACGAGTGAACTTATCTCCCCTACATTCATGCACCTCTCATCCAAAGCCAGATCTATGTCATAAAACAGGTGTTCATAAAGTAGCTGTCTTTAGATTCTTAAATTTTTAGTTCTATCCAAAGTTGTAAACTATACTTTCACCCACTTCAGAAGTAGTTTCCTGTGTAACAGGGTTGAGCTTATGAACTGTCATAATAGATTTTTTAAACTAGGCCCTCCTGCTCCCAAAATAACTCCTCCTTCTTCCACACAGTTCTTGGAACACATATTACATATTGATTTATGTGGATGGGTTTTAGAGCATGAACGGTTTTCAAGAACGACTAAATAGAGTCAAGCACTCATGTATTATTAGTACTTAACACACTTTTTCAACTGGTATATGGAGCTAGGCCATGTTGGGCTCATCCAGATGAAGAAAAGCATCATGAAATGTGAAGTTGGTGCCAGTTGAGACATGAAGGTGAGAATTTTAGCAGATTAGACTCAAGAGAATCCTGACATGCCAAGTCTCTCATAAGCAACTCATATTAAAAATTCTCTACCTAAAACTCATGCTTACATTTCTTAAGAGAAATAGTAAATTATATTACTTTGTCCCTATACTTCAAGACAAGTTAAATTTGAACAAAATATGAAGCTATTTATCTGAGTGACAGGGACATGCCTAAAGTACCAAATGCAAAGGGACAAAATCTATGCCTGCTTCTAAACTGAAGACCATGGTCAAACTCCGGCCATACTACTAGTAAATGCCTAACATTTAAGAAAGCAGTATTTACTAAGACATATGATTTATTATCAACATGGGTTTGGCTAATAGAGTTATACAGACCCCACTTACCCTTAACACAAGTCATTCCCCTTTTTTAGAAGCTATGATTTTGGGTAGAATTCACCTCACTTAGAAGTGATCATGTGAAGATAATAGTTTAAAAAATGTTTTAACTTTTGTAAATTAAAATTTATAATAAAGTATCACAAATATAAATTACAATGTTTCCAATTACAAATAAGAGAAAATCCACACCCAACTGGATTAAAAACAAGGAAGAACACAAGTGGGCCAGATTTTGAAAAAAAAAAATCACATTAAGTACAAAAAGTTGTGGCCCTTGAGCATGTTTCATCAAGATTTGGCAGACCACTAGACTATGGTCCCATCTCTCAATGATGCCAGTTGCCATTCTTCAAAGACGTAGCCTGCTTTATTTTATAAGAACACGACTATGCCCTCCTTCATATTTGGTGATAAAACCAACCATCTTAGGAAACTGCAGAGGGGGCTGTTGGTTGTCCAGTTATTCACTTCTGTTGTGAACTAGATGATAAAAAAAATTTTCTCTGGGTAAATAGAGGATAACCACAACTAAATGTTTTTGAATTTGGTAAAACTTTCCAAGTTTTTGATAAGTTTACATCCATAATTCTGAATTTACCTCTGATTTCATTAAAGAAAACAATACTGATATTCTCTTTTATTTTTCTCTTCAAATAAAATATCAATTTGAGAGTATAATTTTCTTTTGTTTTGCACTCTTAACTACTTACTCAAAGGAACACACAATACTAATCCCTTTGTCCATGTGTTGTATGTTTCCAAATAAATGAGGTGGCAAGTAAAAATATGGTACACCAGTAAATCTCCATTTATTTCAAGGAACAGTTTGTGTTTTTAATAACCTCCATAACACATGGCAATTATTTAACAAACATATCCTTATTTAATCAATAAGTTACAAAATATTTATTGAACACTTAGTATGTTCCAAACTCCGTGTATGCATTATGCATATAGTATGCACCATGATAAATCAGGTATTCACTCTTATAGGGCATAGAAGTATTTCCACTAGATGTATTTTATAATATAATTTCATTCATCAAAAGACATCAAGTGTGTTTTCATCAAATATGGATATTCTATTATGAAAGGATTCATATCAAGAAATTGACTCGCTGGATATTTGTTACAATCACTTACCTATTAAGATTGGGTAACTAAGGGGCGCCTGGGTGGCGCAGTCGGTTAAGCGTCCGACTTCAGCCAGGTCACGATCTCGCGGTCCGTGAGTTCGAGCCCCGCGTCAGGCTCTGGGCTGATGGCTCGGAGCCTGGAGCCTGTTTCCGATTCTGTGTCTCCCTCTCTCTCTGCCCCTCCCCCGTTCATGCTCTGTCTCTCTCTGTCCCAAAAATAAAAATAAAAAACGTTGAAAAAAAATTTTAAAAAAAAAGATTGGGTAACTAAAATGTAATGTGAACATTTGAGGAGAAAAACTGAATTAGCTCCATCAGTAACTTTTCCTATTCTTATGTTTTGCCATCCATATGTAAATAAATCAAAATAAGCATTTTATTTTATTTTTTAATTTTATTTACTTAATTTTTAATGTTTATTTATTTACTTTTGAGAGAAAGAGAGAGCACAAGCAGGGGAGGAGCAGAGGGAGAGAGAGAGAATCTAAGGCAGGCTCCAGGGTCTGAGCTGTCAGTACAGAGCCCAACGTGGGGCCTGAACCCATGAACTATGAGATCACGACCTGAGATGAAGTGGGACGCTTAACCAACTGGGCCACCCAGGCACCCCTATTTTATTTATTTAAAAAAATTTCAATGTTTATTTATCTTTGGGGGCAGAGGGAGAGAGAGAGAGACAGAGACAGAGACAGAGAGACAGAGTATCTGAAGTAGGTTCCCCACTATCAGTGCAAAGCCTGATGCGGGCTTGAACTCTTGAACCAAGTGATCATAACCTGGGCTGAGGGTGGACACTCAGCTGACTGAGCCACCCAGGTGCACCAAAATAAGTATTTTAGACAATTAATTACTACACCCATCTAAAGACAATGA
The DNA here is from genome assembly GCF_023721935.1 of Panthera uncia. Taxonomy (NCBI): domain Eukaryota; kingdom Metazoa; phylum Chordata; class Mammalia; order Carnivora; family Felidae; genus Panthera; species Panthera uncia. Next base: position 53,156,657 of record NW_026057576.1, read on the forward strand.
AACAACTACTGCATTTTGAGTAGATATATATTACACAACTTTAGACATCACATTTTAAGCATGTCCTTGACAAATTAAATTATCCCCAGAAAAACTGATACCAGGATTTAATGATGATTGTATTTATGACTATATGAATTGTTTCTGTTAATTTAATTTTGAGCTGTTAAAGTTTTCTCTATAATGCATTAATATTGATAAGAAAAGAAATTGGTTGAATGAAGAAGCACATAGTTTATTGCTTATTAATTCACATAAATCACAAATACCAGGATCCTAACTAAAAATCACAAAGATTCTCAATGTAATACACACATGTATGTGGTTATGTGTGTGTGGAGAGAAAGAGAGTGAAAGGGAGGAAGAAAAAGAGGAGGAGGAGAAGGAGGAAAAGGAGAAGGGGAAGGGGAAAAAGGAGCAGGGAGAGACCTAGAATATGATGAAATCTGTACACTTAAATTTCAGGTTTTTCTTTTTTCCCCCTAAATTCTTTATTCAGAACTTACTAGATGCCTTTACTACATATTAGACATTATTGCAGTTATTATAAATTGTCCTTATTACAGTCCTAGGGTGAAACAAACAAATAAATTAATAATTTTAGGAGAGTTACACAGATCTTTTAAAAAACTATTCAAACTATTACCTATGGGAAAACTACAAGGGAAATTGAGTACCATTGAGTCAGGAAGAGTGGGGCATCCTAGTCAAGGATAGGTAATGAAACACTGGAAATAAAGCTGCCTTGCAGAAGCTATGACCTTTGGTTGATGGATGAAACCAGTCGATGGTGTTCTCATAGGGAGTTCACTGAAGAAATGAATAACTGACTTCAGTCCTCTCTTCCTATTGTTTGCCACTGTCTGAACCCCAACCATCCAGAATCCCAAAGGCAAAGGATCCATTTAGACATTCCAATCAAGTCAGCTACCAAGGCACAGAGCATGGAAACAAAGGATGAAGAGTACCTCTGAAAAGGTAAACTCATGATATTCAGCCCAAGGAAGAGGTATGTAAAATATATATATTTTTCTTTTGTAAAACCTAGTGGAAGTAAGAGCCTTGTTTATCAGTGTTCACAGTTATATCCACCAGTAAATTTTAGAAACACAATCCATATTTTTAATGAATGTATGCATGAATAAGGGAGCAGTGGCAGCTATTCTTAAATTATTTAAAAAGAGAATATAGAGTATTCTTGTTCTACTCTGCTCCAGAGAATTAAAATTATGACTAAAGCATTATACATAGAAGGAGGCTAAACAAAAGAAATACATTTTTAAAAAGTAGAAATTGTCTGCTAAATAATGAAATACCTTATTAGTGCTGAGCTTTCTGCCAATGAACTCATTCAAATAGAGATATGATGTTTTAGAAAGACCGAAGCAGAATGAATCCGGGAACTGAATAGGCTCTTAGACTTGCTGTACACTAATATCTCTACCACTTCTAAGATCCTTCCATTATGGGACCCACAGGAGACATTTATTTCTGTCTTAGTACCAGGAGAGCTGTGCTTCTCTTGAGGAACTGTTTGTTGTTAGCCCATAGGGACATTCTAAATTTCTATACAGATCTTGGCTTTGGCAGTCAAGAATTTTACAACCAAATTTGTGGTTCATTTTAGCAAATGTGTAGAATGTTTTATGACTGTTGTATTTGCATATTAACACTACCTCTGGCTTTTCTTATTTTTCTTTAATGCACCATACATCTATTTTTTAATCTTGCTGATTATTTTCTAACTTATTTATATGCCTTTTGGGGAAAAAAAGCAGGCAACAGTCTTCCATAATTCTGTTGTTTAAAAGTTCTAAATAATTCCAAGGAGAAAAAAATAGGTAGCTGACAATTTATTTAAATTCTCTTCAAAAACACATGCTGCAGGGGTGTTTTTGCATTGTAAATTCTGCCCCACCCCTTCACTATCTGGTTGTTTCCATCTCAAAGTTGCAGGGAAGGTACTGATAGATGTGCCTCCTATGAAAGCAAATTCCTAAAAGAGAAGAATTTTAGATTACTGCTAAGTTTGAAACTATTAAAATGTTTCTGATATTTGAGGTAGCCTGGCAGAGACTTGAGTATAGGAAAAATAAGACTGAATTCTTGGGGGTAATTAACTCAAGTGGAGAGAGGTTATGAGATGGAGGAGGAGGTTCAATGCCCAGGCCTCTCCCATGGTGGTGTTGGGTTCACATCGTGTAGCACATAGTGAAAGCTCTCTCTGGAATGAGCAATTCTCGAACCAGAAACATTCATTAATAGAAGACTGGGTGTAAATATAAAAAAATATAAATAAACACATGAGCAAAAGAATTTAGAGATCAAATATAAAATGGTATGTGTTAAGCATATTTAAGAAAGTCTTCCCTACGTTCCCTACCCCTAGCCCCCATACACACAGACCAATACCAGGGAATCTTCACGATGAGTACAGAAAAAAAGGTCACTGCCCTTTTTCAAAGGGAATCATATTTAGCAGGAACTGCTAGTTTCCAATTATCTCTCTGTTTGATGCTTGTAACTAGGATGAAACCTACAATGTTTGAAAATAGTCATAGTTCAAAGAAATGTGTATGTGTGTGTGGGTGCATGTCTGAATTCCTAGTTGAAATACTCGAACATACTAAGCATATTTATACTGATCAAGCTGAGTTTTAGTTTTGAGTAAGGAAAAACAAATCATTTGTATTGGCATTATTTGATTCTTACAAAAATCAAGTGAAATAAAAACAACAAAATTTTTTATCTCACAAAAAAAGGCTCAATAGGTTTATGCGACCTAAGGATGTTACATGTACATTAAATAAAGTCAAAGTTGGGGTCAAAACTAGGGTTTTGTCACAACAAAGTTTTCACATTAATAAATTATTAAGATTTCTAAGCATGATGTATTTCCCACCAATACAGGATGCTATAAGAGACATTTCTATATTACACTGTATGCTAATTAACTGATATTTAAATAAATTTTTTAAAAAAGATAAAAAAAATTATTTTTAATTCATCAAAAAAATTTTATTTAGAATAATGTAAGAAAGCCATACTCCCTATATTATGGGCAAAATATAAATTCCATCAATAAAGAAACACCTAAAAATGAAAATATTTCCTTGAAAATCTATGGCTAAATTAAAGAGGTAAAGCTACTTATTTGACATCAGTCACTTTTAAGATTTATAACTCCAATGAAACTGACTATTGTAAATTTTGAAAACATCTCTATCTAATCACATTTGGTGAGCCAAATTCTCATTTTTAACCCAAAATATTTCTGAAAAACGTCTTGGGAATTCCATTTTGGAAAATGCAAGTAATTTTTCACATTTCTCTATTATTTCATTAATTCACAGTGTGATTATATTCCAATATAATTTAGCATATTAATTCTCAATTGAAATATTTGCAAGTACACATTCTACACACTCTTTCTTTACAAAGAGAAACAATGATTTGCATGTATTCAGCCATCACAATATTTGAATGTATCTTCAAAAAAGGAAAACATGGATGAAACTTTGAAAGTCACACACTGTAAATATGAAAACTTTAAAAGCAGAGCCCATAAAACAACAGAATTTTGAGAATATTAAGATGATTTGGCCAAAATTATTACACAGCTGGAACTAAATATCTGGACAGTTGTAGTCAACATTTCTTTACTTTTTGCTATCCATAATGCTCCCATAAGCTCTTTATATAATATGAAAATTTTATAAAACTATTGTACAATAGAATGAAAACAATTTCCAAATTTCTTGTTGTAAAGAATTAGTCAAACTTTTAAAAACTCCCCTCAATATATGAAATAGTTAAAAGGGAGTGAGGAAACAAGTGTGTTAACAACATGTCAATTCAGCCAGTCACCAAGAAAAACAATTTGGAAACTGATCATCTAGCAAAATGTTGTTGGTAAATAAATGTGTGGAATTCAACTGGATAGTGATAACTTGTTATAACTGTATTGCATTGATAATACGTTATAATATATTGGGTTTACTACAATGTATGTAATGGAACCTCCAGCCTACTTTTCATTTTCTTCAAACAACGAATTGCTATTTGGAATTGTTGATAGAATAAGGCAAAAAAAAAAAAATTAAACAAACCACACACATACAAAATTCACTTGGATATATTACTCAGGAAGAATTCATTGAAATATTTTCTATTGCTAAATGTAATATAGAAACACTCCCTATTTTCAGATTCATTATTCCTGGGTGTGGATATTTTCATAACTACAAGGAAGGTTAGAGTAGGAGGCAATGGAGAGGGAAAGTAGGGGGCTGACTGATTAGGCAGAGCACACAGTCTAATTCTGAGCTAGCATTCATCAAGAAGAGTTAATGAAACAATTTCATCTGTTACCATGAAACATGAGCTGTATGTTTTTTTGTGGAGATCATTTCAAATTACATGTGACTAAATTTTAATATTTGTGTCCATTAGTGGTTTTCAAATGAGATAATCAAAATAATTTATTTAAAAAGTTTTAAAAATAACTCAAAACAATTTTCCAAAGTTATTGTGCTGAAATTTGCCAAATTATTATCTAAAACTATTGGAAGTATTCTATTCTTTATTTTTCTTTTTAATATAAATATTAGAAATTGATGTTCAAAACTAATTGCATTTTAATATTTCAATTATATTTCAAATTAATAAATTGTCATTAAATAAAATATTCTTTAAAAGTTTCTTTCTTTTTCATATCACTTCGCACTCACTAAGTCTCATTTAATTATTCTCACTTTGCATCAATGATTTAGCATTGTTGTTCCTGTGGTAATTCATTTGAAGTCTCCAGTAACAAAGAAGCAAACTGGGTTCAGCTACCTCATTTTTCATTGATGGAAACAGAATTTTACAAAAGACTTTAAACATACAGCTTAAAGCAAAAACTGATTGCTACATTATCTTCATATAATATGAAAAATTCTGAATACACAAACTCCCTCCCTGAAAAAATCTGCTTAAGTAATATTTGCCTTCTAAATATGGTTCATTTCTCAAGCACAAATTGATTATGATTACAGTATCTTTCCATTTCAGTTACATGTTTAAAAATTAGAGGAAAGGCCATGCATTATCAATCAAAGCATCATTTAGGTCACAGCATGTGGCTCTTGTTCCCAGTTTCTTGAGTGCAGGATTAGAGTGCAGCAGTGCATTTAATTGGAATTTAGATATCCTATCATTCTGTCTTTCATCAGAGTGGTTGGGATGCCTGACAAATGAATGCTATGTTGTATTAAAGTAGTGTTCAATATAGGAAGTGTTAGTTTAAGGAAAAGATACTGAAAGTGAAGAATTGCAAATTACTAAGTGACCTATTCACATTTGAAATGCCCATGCGTTTTAAATGTTTACAACCACTAGCCTTATAAGAGGTACCATGCACCAATGAGAAAACAATTTAGCATGGTTATGTTAGGAAATCCTTGAATTTCTCATTGAAGTAAAATCAAATTTATATATTTATTACAGCCAAAGAGTGGAAAGTGCAAGGCTTTTTAAATAATGCACAATATAAATATTAAAGACTAATTTATTAAATTGCTTGAGAGCAAAATCTTAAATTTTCAATTTGTTAAAATTCTACTAGGATCTTGTAGTGAAAACAAAACATACTTCTTTAGTCATGTGACAAACATACATTCAAACACACACTGTTACTTTTATATTCAGACTTAGGTAAGACAGGAGGTCTGATATATTTGGTAACTGGCATGAAACATGTTGGAATGATGGATCCAGCATGACATAGTAAGGATGAGACAGATAATGGAATACGGTGCAAGCTAATTCCATAAATGTGGCTTAGAAAATAAGAACAGTCTAAAGTTGCAATTTAATCTATCATTAACACCAGTCTAGAATCAGCAATCTTCAAAATGTGGTTATAATCATATCGATATTTTTATAACAAGGAAATCAGACAAAATCCCTAATCTGTTCACAATTTTCTAAATTCTTAGCAGTTTTCAATGAGGAGATGTGTTCACAGACAATAGTGTTTCCACTTAGTGAGTTGGGATGGGATAAAGTTCTAGCTCCAAGTCACCCTCCACCATTCCTTCCTTCCCTGCTTCTTTCCTTCCTTCCTTCCTTCCTTCCTTCCTTCCTTCCTTCCTTTCCCCATTTTCCTTCTTTCTCTTTTAGAGAGAGAAAAAGAGTGAGCAGGGGAGAGGAGCAGAGAGAGAAAATTTTAAGCTGCCTCCAAGTTCAGCCTGACGTGGGGCTCAATCTCACAACTGTGAGATCATGACCTCAACTGAAATCAAGAGTTGGATGCTTAACCAACCGAGCTACCCAGGTGACCCTACACTGTTCCACTCTTAAGGGAAAGGTAGAATACATGAGTAGGCAGACAGCAGAGTGTTCACACACTAGACTTGCAAGACAATATGGCTGAGTAAAAAAGAAGAACTTCAACCCAAGATAACATAAGTATATACAAGTTCTCCCTGAGTCTTTTATGTTAAGGTCTAATTGAGAACAAAAGACACTCACAGAATGGTAAGAATGTACATTTATCATATCATCAGTTAAAGTAGATAAATTAAGACTATCTTAAAATACAGAAAAATATATAATTAAGATATACCAAACTAATTAAAGAAAATAAAACATAAAACTAGTTAGCAAAAGAGACCTTATTTGATAAAGTCTTAATATGGAAAACATCATGATTTGTAACAGACTTAATATTTTTTAAGTTAAATGATATAAATATTACTATCATGACTTCTATTAAATATTATGCTGAAAGGCCAAGCTAATGCGTAACCACTCGGACACTCCTAGTATACTATTAACAACTTTTTAAAATCTAACAAAAAATAAAAGAAGAAAGAGTATATGTATTAGTAATTACAGCAACACCTATGAAGTTTCCAGGGATAATTTTATAGGAATTATACTAGAATATAATAAAGAGAAGTATGAATGTATCACTAAAGGACACAGTGAGATATATAAGATGTTCATGGAAGGATGCACTAAATATTGTACAGAAAACAATTCTCTATTTCACTTAAGATTAAATTTGATGACTTATGATATATATGCGTTCACAGTAACATAACAAAATCAGAGTTTATTTTATTCATTCAAAAATTCTGGACAGAGCTTATAATGATTTGTGAAGCTGTTCCATGAAAAGATCAATATCCCAGTTTCCTTCTATCTTTCTCTGGCATTAATCTCAGCAGAAGCATATTTTGAAGATAAACAGATTCCTTTTGAGGGCTGGTTGTAGCTCTGTAAATGTAAGTTAGAAATCTCAATGACTCTAAATTATTGTGTAATCAATAAATCTCTGAAGGACAGAGTTGCCATCAACTGAGATAGGATGCTGGGTAGTGTCAGGGTAGGTCAGGAATTCACTCTGACACTCCGTTAGACAAAACTCAAGTAAGGAGATACATATACAAGTCTGGGACTGTCTATAGTAGAGATAAAATGTGGAGGTCATGATTATACAGATGTCATTTAAAGTCTTAGTACAGAAACTTATCTACAAGAAATACATGCAGGTGGAGGAAGGATTAAGAATGGAGCTCTGAGGGGTGCCTGGGTGGCTCAGGCCTCCGACTTCAGCTCAGGTCATGATCTCGGGTCCGTGGGTTCAAGCCCCGCGTCAGGCTCTGTGCTGACAGCTCAGAGCCTGGAGCCTGTTTCAGATTCTGTGTCTCCCTCTTTCTCTGACCCTCCCTGCTCTCTCTCTCTGTGTCTCAAAAATAAATCTTAAAAAAAAAATTAAAAAAAGAATGGAGCTCTGAAACAGTGTAAGAATATAAGGTTGTACAGAAGAGGAGAAACCAAAACAAATCTTTTTAAAGGAGTATCTACTGAATTAAAAGGAAAACTAAAAGAATAAAATGACCTGAAAAATAAATGAATAGATTTAAGGACTGTATCAAGTATTCTTGAGATATTCTGCAAAAAATTAAGAGAATTGACTTCAGGTTTAGTGGTATTGATTAATTGGTATTTTGATAAGTTACACAGTCTTTATAATGTGGTGAATTTAGAAAGATTGGTGTTGAGTTAGGCAGGAATGGGGAAAGTATTGATGCTAATAAAATTACATAATTATTTTATATTTTTTGACGTGTGTTTTGCTCAAGGGGAATCAAATAATTATAGCCATAGTTGGGGAAAATATACCTATACCTATGCCTATAATATATATATATATATATATATATATATATATATATATATATATGATTCTGTATGTAGGTATGTGTATACACATAAACCTGTGTATGAAAAACTGTTTTTTCACTGATGTCCTTATGCAGATGAAATAGGTTAGAATCCAGGGTACATATGGAAGGGTTTGGTTTTGAGTGGAGCATAAATAATTTTTAGGTTAACAGCTGGGAACAAAATGTAAGTAGATGTAGTGGTGTGAATCTTTGGGTGGTTCTACTCTGACTGCTGATGTTCATTCCAACATCAACTTCTCTCCTGCCTTCCTGGCAAGGAAAAAATAAATGAAGTAATGATAAGGAAGCAGTAGAACCCAGACTGACAAAACAAAATTATCCCAGATACTTTCCGTGGAATTTCACTTACTAATCACTGGCCAGCATTTATCTGACACTGACAAATGTTTTGCTTTTTTCTCTTTAACAGAGTATATTATTGTATTGGGAAAAATGGTGGGTTTTAGCATGGAATAAGAGAAGAATGGAATTTGTATAAAGGGAGCATCAGTGTCTTTTATACTCAATGCAGTGCTCAACACAATCTTTCAAAGAACTTTACAAACTGGAATTAAACTTGTTTCAACAAGAAAATTGTCAAAAAAAAAGAGTTTGATAAAAAGAACGAAACAAAAAGGAGTTTTTGATGTCTGGATGGTAAAGTATCAGCAGCAATAGTAATTAATGAGAAGTGATTCAGAAATAAACACTTTTATTAATGTGACAGAATAGAGTCCAGAAAGAGACTTAATTTATAATGTGACCAAGACAGCTGCAACATTCTCCTCAGCTTGACTATACTTTCTACAGGTTTCTTCTTGAATCTAGGATCCTGATCTCCCTTTTCTCAGAACATTTACATCAGAAAAATTTTAAATTCTTTCTCTGCTCCTGGAGATGTGTTTTTTTTTTTCAAAATTTACAACCCAGAAATGCCTTTCTTGAGGACCTGGGAGGTATCCCTATGAAATGTGGTCATCAAGAGAGATGGAGCCCCTGTCTCTCAGTCATTGTGGGTGGATAGGAGCCTTATTTCAGTAAGCACCAATTAGCAAACACATTGGCCTAATTACATTGACCAATTTCTCCCCTAATGTCTTCCAGTTCTTTTCCACTAACTCACTTCAGTGCTTAAAAACTTCTGCCTTTTGTTTCAGTGGAGGTTGGATTCAGTTTCTCTCCTTTATTGCTTTGCCTTCTTTTCTAAATAAAGTCTCCCTCTTTAAGTCTCTCTTGCCTGTTTAACTTATATTATACAGTATAATTTTTCTTTGACAAATGAAATTGTGTGTAATAGTGTTATCAATCTGTAGGTAAATGATTTTTTATTCATAAAATTGTATGAGAGGACCTATTTGGGGGAAATGATCCTATTTCACACTGTTATCAAAAATAAAATCAAATTAACTTAAAAACAAAAAAGTTTGAAAAATGTAAAACTATAGCCATGCCTGGGTGGCTCAGTTGGTTAAGTCCCTGATTCTGATCCTGGCTCAGTTCATGGTCTCATGGTTCATGGGATTGAGCTCCACATCGGGCGCTGTGCTGACAGCACTGAACCTGCTTGGTATTCTCTCTCTCCTCTCTCTGCCCCTCCCTTGTTTGTGTTCTCTCTCTCTCAAAATAAATAAATAAACATTAAAAAAAGAAAAATGTAAATCTATAATATTATAGGATAATTTATTATTTTTTTCATAAAATACGTTTTGCAAGTTTAATTTGTTCTGAAGTCTAGTATAAATACTAGGAATTTGTAAACATGAGAGACCTTATCCCTGCTCTCATTAAAACAAAAAAAGATTGATCAATTCGACTAAAGAAAACTAACAAGTCAAATAATCAATACTTCTATACTTCAAAAGATATTTTACAAATGAAATATATATAACTAAAAGCCTAGAAGAAAATGTTTCCAACGAATATATAAAAATTCTATGCAGAATGCATCAAATATTTCTACAAAGTGAAAAAGGAAAAGGAAAAAAAAAACTTCCAAAAGAAGTTGAACAAAATATATGAATGGGTGGCTTTTACAAATACACCTTGTTTCCAGAATATATCAGAAGGAAGCCCATGCATGTCTTCATCTTGTGGCACCTTGGAGGTGGTAATCTGTTATAGGATGAAGCTGAACATTTCTTTCCCAGCTACAGCCTTCCAGAAACTTATTGAAGTGGATGATGAACTCAAAATTTATACATTTTATGGAAGTATATGGCCACAGAAGTTGCTGCTGATGCTCTGGATAAAGAATGGAAGGGTTATGAGGTCTGAATCAGTGATGGCAATGACAAACAAGACTTCTCCATGAAGCAGGGTATCTAGACCCATGGCCATGTCCTCCTGCTGCTGAGTAAGGTGCATTCCTGCTACTGACCAAGGAGGCCTGGACAAAGAAAGCACAAATCTGCTTGGGGTTGCATTGTGGATGCCAATCTCAGTGTTCTCAATTTGGTCGTTGTTAAAAGGGGAGAAAAAGAATCTGCAAACTTTTCAATCTAAGATGATGTCTGCCAATATGTTGTAAGAAAGCCCCCAAATAAAGATAAGAAGCCTACAACCAAGCACCCAAAATTCAGCGTATTGTTACTCCATGTAACATCCGTGTGTTGCTCTGAAGAAACAATGTACTAAGAAAAATAAGGAAGAGGCTGCAGAATATGCTAAACCTTTGGGCAAGAGAATGAAGGAGGCCAAAGAAAAACACTAGGAACAGACTGGCAAGAGACAAAGGCTGTCCTGTCTGAGAGCTTCCACCTCTGAGTCTGAGTTCAGTGGGGGAGGAAAGATTTTCTAAGGGTAACAAATAAAATCAGACATCCAAAAAAAAAAAAAAAAAAGCCCACGCCAGTTATATTCTTCAAATCATAATTAGCATCACATTCAAAAGTTTGGAAAAGATTTAAATGATAATATCTAATGTAAACAAAAATTATCACAGTAACATATGAGTTCAATTTATTCTCATCTGTATAAAATCCCATAATACTGCAATGCCACTTCATAGTATATAACTTAAATGAGTGAACCAAGCTAAGCAGAAGGGCGTTATCTCATTTTCAGTGTTTACATTTGTTACAAGGGCAATGTAGTCTGGCATTATTTGGGAAGTAAAGTAACTGAATAAAATAGAAAATAATTTTCAAATGTGCCAGAAATAACAATAATTTTTCAAAATATTCTATCATGATATAATTGCTGGCTTCAAACTAGAGTACTAAAAAATGTTGAAGGTTCTCAGAGAAATGCGCATTTTAAAATAAATTCATATTCATATAAAATATTAAAGAACAGTTACAAAAAACCATGGCTAGTAAGAATATTCATCTTAATGCTTCAAGGTATCTTGATGTAAGTGTTTTTTAACCTTTGGCTTTGAAATTTCTGATATTAATTCCTAACTTCATTCTGCCATGTTATCAGTGTGATCAAAAGAAGGTATTTACTACCTCCATGAGAAAACTGGGGGACTAAATCGCTTCCACTGAATATGGCTGTCATGTGGTTTAAAGGAGTTTAAATACATGACAAGCTTAGGAAAATGCCTGATACACAGTAGCCATTCAACAAATGTTAGCTGTTATTATTTCTTTATAAAAAAAAAAGTAACATAGAAGAAAAAAGTGGCTGTCCTGAAGATGCATTCAAAAGCAAATTTATTTCTATAAAATCATACAGCTGCTATTTGCAGGTTTTATTTGAGCAAAAAAACAGGCATTAAGGTTAGAAAAAATTACATATGCGATATTTGCTTTTCCCTTTGCAAGTAATTACAATATGCCAAAAATATTATATCTTCCTCTTAGAGTACCCTTCCTACATCTATCCCTACACCTAGCACCAGACAAAATATGCTTCAATACTAATGTTCACCAGGGATTGGAGTATTATTCCATTAATTTATTTTCTGAAATACTCTTCATTTTCCAAGTTCTGTAACTACAGGAAAAACAACACGAAAAAGAGGTGGTTCAAATCTTCTACTGAATGATTAGTCGACAACTAATTTTATTTTCCAGTTAGCTAAACGTGAGAACAGTAAAATTCTTCTATGACTATTAAAAAAAGAAACAAAATAAAACACTGCTCTTTTAAGGCAACCATAATTAATTCACTTGAAAACACCATAATATTATTTCAAAGAATCATGAACACCTGGCTTTAAAAAGTAAATTTGATCATGATATTTTGATATTCTCTGTTACCCAAGATTTGGAATTTTGACTAAAATAAACTTCTATTCATTCATAAGACTCATAATAATAATATAAAACACCTATTCTTATGAGCAATATATGACCTAAACTTAAAAGTAATTTCTAAACTATATCTCAAAAGGATAATATTTATAAACATTATAATTAAAATTAGTATGTAAAAAATTCAAAAATCTTGAATATTAGCTTTTCTTTTTTAATGCTTTTTTTCTATCTATAGTAAAATAGTATGGTAATGTTAAACTCAGCAGGTTGTGAAGGATCTACTTATTGAAAAACTATATAGAGATTTTTCCCAAATTATGAGCTGGGTACTTCCTTTGCAGTTACATGCTGAAAAGTGTCTGAATGACATTTGTCATTTCTTTCAAAATATGTTCATTTCACATATAATTTAGTCACATTGTTTCAACTTAGTAAATTGCACTATGTACATGATTTTCTGTTTTCATTGATTATAAAATGTTAAACTACATCCAATTCACTTTAAGTTCCCTACTAAAACTACAGCTCATTGTCTCAGATACTTTTCTTATTTGAGTTTTATTTTATAAGAGTTTCTGTAGCAACTTAGCACTTATAAAAAAGAAAGGCTTTGCATTTATAGGGAACTGACAACCCATTGCTGGAAATTATGTTCTACTTGTCATTTCAAAGAATCTCAGGGGTTTCTCTTTTTCAATATTTTAATGCTATATATTTTAATTTGGGATGCTTTATTTAGATGACTCTCAATTTCTCAGTAATTGTGGAATCTTCTCTAGAAGTAAAATAAACAAATAAATAATAACCCCAGAAAATAACATTCTAGAATAATTTCCCTTTTTCTTTTGAATACTTTTGTTAACTAGAGATTCCTTTTACCTTCTTGAAAAACACATGTTCAATCATGTAAATGGGAAACAATCAATAGATGTTTATTCCAATTAAATTTATTGGAAGGACTTTGGATTTGGAAGCAGGAAACATGAGTCAAATACTGTCTTTGTACTAATAGCTCTATATATTTAGGAAAAATCTATATCCTTAATTTTTCTTCACTTATGAAGTCAAATTTGGGATAATTTCATTTCATATTTATTCAGCCATAATTTATTGATGTCCAGCTATGTTCCATTAAATGTTCTGGATGTTGCAGACATAGCACTAAACAAAACAAAATACTTGTTCTCAAAAATCTTAATTCATTAGTGGGATGGGGTAGAGAGGGACCAAATAAACAAAATCAAAAAGGAAATGGATATAATAGATTAGAATCAACATATTAGATGATAAAATTTATTTGAAAATAATAATAGAAAAATTATGGAGGGAACATTGGGTGGAGAGGAGTGGTCCACATTTCTTTGTTGTGAAAAATTATAAGAAAATTATATGTGAAAATCTTACAAATTCTAAAGCAGTAAACAAATATTGAGTTTTGTAACTATAGATATATGATTACATTATACATTCCACAGTTTAAAGAAAGATATTAATAAAGGCATAGGGACTTTATTCTCAGCTTATCTAGTTAAATCATAGCTGGGAGCTAAGTAAATAAAAAGAAGCTCATTTCCTGTCCCCTACCCCACAAAACATTGAGATTGCAAAATATTATTTCTTCAGCTAAGGACATGAAACATATAAACACTATGGGGCAAATTTCTAGAATTTGAAGTAAGTTATAGAGGAATGAATATTGGAAGAAAACAAAGCTAAATTAAGAAATGAAGAAACTCATAAGAAGCTGTATACAGATGTATGATTAAATGAACAGAAGAGGGGCAGGTGGGTGGCTCAGTCGGTTAAGCATTCCATTGTTGATATTCGCTCAGATCATGATCTCGCTGTTCATGAGATTGAGCCCTGCCTGGGGCTTTGTGCTGACAGCGTAGAGTCTGCTTGGGATTCTTTCTTTCCCTCTCTCTTTGCTCCTTTCCCACTTGCTCTCTGTCTCAAAATAAATAAATAAACAGTAAAACAATTAATGAACAGAAGAAAATACCATAACTAAAGAGAAACTAAGAGGCAGAAGAACACATGTTACATAGAGAAAAAGGACAGAGTAACACAATGTTGAGATCCTTACCTGGTCATTTTCTGTGTGTGTGTGTGTGTGTGTGTGTGTGTGTGTGTGTGTATGAATATACCTAAAATTTTTACATTATCCATGTAAACTGGAGTTTTTAGCAATTAATTTAATCACTGGAAAAGAAGTATTGTATTTTTTTAACTAGAATTTTTTTTCTTGATATGCTTAAGGACTCTATTGTTTTTATATCTGATTAAAGATTAATTAACTTATGAAAATTGTTTTCAAGCTGAGAAATATTTATGAATTTCCTAGCTATAAATATGCTTCACATATAAATTATGCCTTAATTTATGAATGTGTTTCATAGAACATTAGAAAAGCTAAATTCTATAATAACTGAAAAATTTCTGTTTATGTTGTTCTCTATTTTTGTTTTTTTTTTCTTCAGTTATCTGTCTAATGCTATAACTATATACTTACAAAGACTTGTTTTAAAATTTGAGAAAGTTAAATACTAGGGTGTAGAATTTACAAGGACATGTCAGTCATCTTTATTGTAAGATCTGACAATTTTGTAACTGATGTGGATATGTTTTCTCAAGTTTATAAACAGATTACTTCTTTAAGTTAAGGCCAACAAAGTCAAATTACAAAGCAAATATTCTCCATAAAGAAATAAAGGAAACCATTATGAACATTAAAAATATAGCTTTAATTAATTTATGTGTTTGGTCACAGAAGGCAGAGCTTGAAATGAGAGAAAATATGGCACAGACTTTAATAAGATTTAGTAGTTTTGAAGAATAATTGCTGAGAACTGAGTGGAAGTACCAATGATAAATTAAGGGTGTTAGGATCCTGAGATTTAAGTTAAATTTGAGAGTTTCTAGGAATGAAAATGAGATTTCATCTACTTTTTAGTTTTATTTAATCTAGGTTCTATTTTTAATTCTTACTCTTTTACTTGCCAAAAACAAAACAAAACAAAACAAAACAAAACAAAACAAAACAAAACCGTGCATTCAATGCTCTATGTGGACTAGATGATTTTGGAACTTAATCCAGTGTATTTTAGCTAATCAAAGCTATAGTTTCACCTGGGATTCAAATACTGGTCCTGCATCTTACCTGGGCTACCTTGGGCAAGTTAGAAATATTCACTGTGCCTCTGTTTCCTAACTTACTGAATGAGTATGATAATAGTACCTGTCTCTTAAGGTTGTTGTAATAATTCCATGAGCTCATCTATAAGATACTTGTAGCAGTATCGGGCTTATCTTGAGTACTCAGTGAACAATAACTGTAAGATGTTCGGTTCATACCTAGGAAGCTCCAAAAAGCATTTGGATTCATACTCTGTTACTTTAGTGAAGCAAGATCCTTAAAATTGACAATGATTTTTTTACATCTATCTCTTTTATTCTATTCTCTCAATAATATCACTTTAGTACCCTATTACATCATGTCTAGAAATCCATATGAAAGTGCCAATGTTTGAACATTTGCATCCTCAGAAACAACAATTTAAAATGATGCAATCTATGAGTGACTCTAATTCTTCATTCTGGCTTCAACTCCCAGCTTCCCTGTTCAATCTTCCTATTACACTGCTGCCACATTAATATTCTTTAAGTAAAATTTCATCCTGTTATTATTCCACCAAAACTCCCAGAGATACCCACGTGTCTACTGATATGTTAAAAACTTATTTGAATGTGGAACAGGATTCTCTAGAATTTATCCTAAATTTAAATTTTCAAGTGTAAGCTAAACTATTACTATTATTGTAATTCATGTTCCTTTTGCTCTGGGCAGCCCCTATTACTCCTTCACTTTTTCCTCTGTCTGCTGGATTCCCAGGAATATTTATTAATCTCAGGGACCCAATTCAAAAGAGAAGGTTTTTTTTTAATGAGTTTGGGTCGATGCTATCTTGTTTCATGATATACTTTTCAGTGTATTCCTTCCTCAAACTGACTTGACAATTGGCTTGCCATTGCAAGTTAGGAGAAGAGATATTGGGAAGAACATGCATGCAAATAGTATCTTTACCTAACATTTAGGGATGGACACTCTCCAAAACTTTTCCACCAAGATGTCTCAAAATCCTGTCACCTAGGACACATTTCAGTCCATTTAGCCTTTCACTGATTCCTGAATATTGTATAACTTTAATAGATAACACAGATATTAAATTCCTATAAATCATATGTATGAGATGTCTAAATAAAACATATAGCTGTCCTATGACAAAAGTGTTATAAAATTTTACTTAGTGGACTGATACATACAGAAGGTAATGAAGAATATTACTAACCATGACAGTTGCTAAATGGATAATGAAATAGAACAACTCTCTAAGGCAGCCAGATGCAGATACTAGCCTCTTATATTAGATTCTTTCTATTCTCCCACACTAATTCTATTACTATCACTATATTTAGCCTTGCTAATACTCTCTGTTCTCTGACTATGCCAATGTTCTCTATAATTTCAGATATTTCACTTTTCACAGTTCTTTATCTCAAATCTCTTCTTGTGACTTATAAAAATCTTACCCTCTAGGGGCTCCTGGGAGCCTCAGTTGGTTAAGCATCTGATTCTTGGTTTCAGGTCAGGTCATGATCTCACAGTTTGTGAGTTCAAGCCCCTGGGGGCTCTGCGCTGTCGGCCCAGAGCCTGCTTAGGATTCTCTCTGTCTCTCTCTCTCCTTCTGCACTGCCCCCCACCTCCACTCACACACACACACTCTCAAAATAAATAAGTAAACTTTAAAAAAACTCTTACTCTCTTTTAAGGCCAATAAAGGATCTGTAACCCAAGAGCAATGCTTTCAGACTCAAAAATTTCCTGTTTAGAATAATAAATTATATAATGACAATGAATAAAATAATATTGAAATTGCAGTAATATTTGCTATTCATCAGAGTTTATATAAATTCCAAGTTCCCATAATCTCATTATTCTTGAGTACGGTGAAATGATGTTATTTTTAAATTAGTAAATAATTGACTTTTTACTTGCATGGAAGTCAATTTGTTTTTGTTTTATAATTTCAAGTCACGAATCTGATACTGCATATCATTATAAATTATTAAAAATACAAAAAAGCTCTTAATTAACTTATATATTATAATCTCTTCTGTACCTTTTTAGAATTTACCTACAGACTACAGAGTCTAACATGAGTTATATGACTAATAGAAAATATTGTTAAACAAAGGGTAAATGAAAACATTTTTAATGGTTGTCATTTTCACTATTATATATTTTTACTATATAATACTATATAATGCTATATACTATATAATTATAATTATAATTTTTACTATTATAATTACTAACTGATAATAAAGCAGAGATTGTAAGAGATACAAAAATATTAGAAAGACAAATCCAAATTGTGTGTTATGTTAAAAAAAATAATTATGCAATTAAAAAAATTACACTCTAGTTGACCCAACAAGTCAAAACTGTGGGTGATAATCTATTATGTGTAGGATACAACTGTAGCCAAATAGTTCTTCAAACCCTGTGTTGAAGCATTCATTTTATGAAATGAATCTTAGATACTTTTACCTTCCCAGTATTCATTCTTCACCTTTCTGGAAACAGCATCACAAAAAAAAAAAAAAAAAAAAAAAAACTGGAAAATGAGATTTTTCTCATAGACACAATCTTCCTAGAACAACAATAGTTAATTAACTGCCTTCCTTACTGCCTCTGTTTGGCCCAAGTTATATTAGTCATATGTCAGTAATATTAGTTCTCCGAAATCTGAATTCTGAGCAATAACGTAAAGACAGAAAATAGATGCCTCTGCATACTCTAAAGAAATTCTCCACTAATGCTTGTTAATTAGACCCTACTGATGCCTTGGTTATTGCCATTTCTTCTATAATGCTCTTCAAATTACCCTCAAATTCTTTGAGGTATTACACATCCTTTCAATAAATTCCTCATTTTCTTATGTTAATAGAGCACACTTCTGTCACTTGTCATTGAGGGATCCAAATTAGTATACCATAAAACAGATGTTTATCATCTGGCAAAATAGTCTAATAGGTGATTTCACACATTGCCTTTATATTCTAAATGGTTAACTAGACAATTCAGTAAGTAATCTAAATAGGCTTTTTTAAAAAAAAGTTTATTTGTTTTGAGAGAGAGTGAGAGAGCAAGTGGGGGAGGGGCAGACAGAAGAGGGAGAAAGAGAGAATCCCAAGCAGGCTTAAGCAGGCTCCGCACCGTCAGCGCAGAGTCAAATGTAGGACTCGAATTCACAAACCGTGAGATCATGACCTAAGCAGAAACCAAGAGTCGGACACTTAGCCAACTGAGCCACCTAGGCGCCCCTAAGTAGACATTTTAATGTGGTAGTTAAGAGCATGGCCTCAAGTCAGACTGTCTGATTTTGAATCATGGATTAACCACTTACTAACTGTATGACCCAAGCCTCACATGTCAGTGTCTCAATTTTCTTAAAACTCTAACAAGGATAATAATACACTCTAAAGATATTTTGAGGAGAAAGTATGCTAGTAGATTTGAAGTTCCTAAAAGAGAGCCTGAACATTGTAAGTGGCTAATAAATGATAATGGTCTTTTAAAAAATCATTGTACAGAATGCAAGCACAGATCTATTGTCGAAGGTGTTTCAGTCTCATTATGGTAAGGTCACACTGATCTACCCATACAAGGTAGATCTTAAGCCTTCAAGAAAGTGAAGGCAATGGTCCAGCCCTGGAATTCTACATTCTTGACCTTCTGCATTAATGCAAAATACCACTAGTTGCATATTATCAGATGTAAACAAAAATTGTGATAAAATCTAGGCGATATGAATAAGAACCATAATTTCCCCACAGAGTTCTTTAGGAAGAGCTTGACAATTCTGTAAGGAGAGGAGTGTATTTCTTTTGAAACACACACACATAAATTTTCTTCTTATAATTTTCAACAGTACATCTGGGATGAAAGTAAACATAATTCAGTTGCTCCTTAACAGTACTGTAATTCTATTTCATTTGAGACAGAGATGCAAAATATATTAGATGTTTCCTAATCATACTTTTCATAGGAAATACAAATCTTTCACTTAATGAAAAAAATGCCAAAGTAATAATATTACAGAATTTTGATACTGTATAATATGCTCATAACTTGCTAAATTAGAATTATTTGTTATTCATGTGTTTTCATGGAAATAAGATGAACTCTAACTGAAAAAAGCATGTGCTCAATTTGTTGCAAGGATATTGTAGGTGACAAATTGTAACTAAAATTTCTGAAATGTTCGTAGTATAAAATAAAAAGTCTCCAATATTTATTTTGTTCTATATGTGTCAACATAATTTTATCTTGTAAACTTGAGAGATTAACATTGTTGTTTAGTTGAAATTAAATTACACTTAAAATGAAAATTTGTGAAGTTTAAATTAGCTATAGTAGTTGCAGTGTTTATTCAAAAGGGCTGGAGAGAGCTCTGTTTTCCACTATAGAGAATTATTACCTTTTATTTGACAAACTTCCTTCTGAAAAAAACCAAGATATTAACCACATATTAACACACACACACACCCCACATGGTCCCTGATTTACAACAGTTCACTTAAGATTTATTTTTAAGTTTATTTATTTATTTTGAGAGAGAGAACGAGAGAGGGGGGTGTGGAATGAGCAGGGGAGGGAGACAGAGAAAGAGAGAGAATCCCAAGCAAGCTCTGCACTGTCAGCAAGGAGCCTGACACGGGGCTCAAACAAAGAGTCAGATCATGACCAGAGCTGAAACCAAGAGTCAGATAGTTCGACTGAACCACCCAGGTACCTCTGACATATGAGTTTTTAACTTACAATCCTAAAAAACCGACACACATTCAATAGAAACCATACTTTTAATATTGAATTTTGTCTTTCCCTGGACTAGCAATATGTAGTAAATATTCTCTCATGATACCTGGCAGCAGCAGGAAACCACAGCTTCCAGTCACATGAGCATAAACAACCCATATACTTAACAACCATTCTGTATGCATACAGCCAAACTGTTTTTCACTTTGAGTACAGTGTTCAATAAATTACACAAGATCTTCAACACTATATTATAAAACAGGCTTTGTGTTAGATGATGTTGCGCAGCTATAGGTTAATGTAATTGTTCTGAGCACATTTAAATTAGGTTGGGCTAAGCTATAATGTTTCATAGATTAAATGAATTTCTGACTCATGATATTTTCAGCTTATACTGTGTTTATTGGGACATAACCTCATCATAAGTCAAATATTATCTATCTATCATCCATCTATCTATGTATCTATCTGTGTATCTATCTATCTATCTATCTATCTATCTATCCTTGAGGTTATTTAGAGATACAAACAAACTTTGACAGATTTGGGAATGAAATTATGAAGAGATAAGCATTAAATTTAGAGCCACCTTTTATCTTAAAGCAAATAATAAGTGGTGGTTAAGAATCTGTGGAACGGATGGGGCGCCTGGGTGGCTCAGTCGATTGAGCGTCCGACTTCGGCTCAGGTCATGATCTCGCAGTCCATGAGTTTGAGTTCCACCACGGGCTCTGTGCTGACAGCTCAGAGCCTGGAGCCGGCTTCGGATTCTGTGTCTCCCTCTCTCTGCCCCTCCCCCCACTCATGCTCTGTCTCTCTCTCCCTCTCTTTCTCTCTCTGTCAAAAATATATTAAAAAAAAACATTTAAAAAATTTTTAAAAAGAATCTGTGGAACTGATTACAGCATTTTGCAGTTGCACTCTATAGCAGTGATGAAAATGAAGTTCTTGTCATATCAACATAAAGAATCCATAGGCTACACCGTAGGCTTTCAGTTGAAATATGCAGAGCTAATAACTAGAAATAATGGCAACTGGAAAGAAATCAGGTCGCATAAATAATGATCTCAGACTCAAATTAGTCTCTGATTGGATTATTGTTATTTGTCCCTCAGACTAAATTGCCCTGTGATTCTGAGAAAATAAGGAAAGCACTCAGCAATCTCAAAAGGTTCACGTGACAAAAATTTGGGTTCAAGAAAATTACGCTTTCAGCCATGACAAAAAAGCCAGTATTGAATGAGCAATCCACCCCAAATAATTATAAAATCTGAATTAAATTATGAAAAACCTGAGAGTCTCAGAGAAAAACCAAGCCATTTATGACTTAAGTGTCTAAAAATCCCAGAAAGAAGAGTGGAGTACCACAATGACTTCCACATCCTACTTCACGTTTTCATCAAGGTTTTTGCCAATGTGTGGTTCAGAGAACAGGGATCAATGAGGAAGTAGTAACTGAGACCTGCAACAATCTGATAGGGAGTTGAAAAAAATAGTTGGAGGTCAGAGCTCCCAAAGCAACTAGGGCTTCAAGTGGTCTCTAGAAAAGTGTGACTAAAATTTCAAGTGCAATTTCATTTTCAGGACTTTCTTGACTTGTTAGAGAGATATAAAATAAGATAAAAGGATAGAAGAAGGAAAACCGTAAGAGACTCTTAAATACAGAGAACAAACTGAGGGTTGCTGGAGAGGTGTTGGGTGTGGGGATGGTTTAAATGGATGATGGGCATTAAGGAGGACACTTGTTGAGATGAACACTGGGTATAAGTGATGAATCACTAAATTCTACCTCTTGAAATTATTATATGTTAAGTAACTTGGATTTAAATAAAATCTAAAAATAAAAAATGAGTAAATAAACAAATTAAATTAATTTAAATTAAATTACATTAAATTAAAAAGAAAAGAAGCAAACAAAAACATCTTGGAGGCTAGACCCTGAGCACAGATTTCAGCAATTTTGACATTCTGAAAAGGCAGAATTTAGAGCTCTAAATTTAGAATTTAGAGATGGCAGTTTCCAGGATCTCTGGTAATTCTAGAAACTTTCTTTCAGATGAGAATATAGAAGGGTTGCAGAAGATCAGAGATTTTTTTTTTTTGAAATAAATTGGACAATACAAGTCAATTTTAACAAATCATGAAACACTACATTCAATCTCATCATGATGATTTTCCAAGATTCTATCATCTACTAAAACCTAAGAATTAATAACTGTTTATACGCAAAATACAGCAGTCAATTAAAACTCACCAGGAACGCCAAAAGAGAAGACCGAATGATGGAAAACAGAAGATATAGACAATAAAACTAAGAAAAAACAGCAACAAACAAAAACAACCAAGGCCATCTAAATATTGGATATATCAGAGAGTCTCTTAAAAAGTTGAGAAACGTGTCCAAGGAAATACAGTGAATTGAGAAGCTTATAAGATAATGAAAAGGGACATGAAAGAGTCACATAGAAAATTTAGAATAGAAAATACAAGTAAAATTAAGAATGGTGCCTACTAGGTGAGGAGGTAGGAAAAATGGGGAAAAGTTTATCAAAGGGTACAAAGTTGCAATTATGTAGGATTAATAAGTCTACAGATCTAACATAAAGCATTGGAGACTATAATTAATAAAACTATGTTGAATATAAAAAATTTAGTAAGAGAGTGGATTTCATCACGCGCAAGAAATTAGTAACCATGTGAGAGAAAGACATTAATTAGCTTGACTATAGTAATCACTTCATTTTGTATATGTATATTAAATCATCATGTTGTACACGTTAAATTTATGCAATTTTATTGTTCATTAAAAAACTAATGTATTGATTTAATAACAGATTTGTCATAACAGAAGAAAGGATTAGAAAAACTAAAGATAGTCATTAGAATATATGAAAACTGAAATATATAAAAGAAGCAAAATGCAGGAAAAAAATAGATATTTGATATACAGTGTTAACAAAGGTTTAATGTACATATAACTAGAATTCTAGTGGGTGAGGGCGTAGAATGGCTTAATAGCAATTTTACAAAAAATATGTGAAAATATCTTGAAAATGATGAAAATAATAAAACATTAATTTTCAAAGCTCAGTGAAACCTTAAAAAAATATGAAGAAAATTACACCAGAGCATTGATAAAATTGAAGGAATAAAAAAATAGAGCAAAAATAACATTGATAACTTAGATTAATAGCAGAAATGACAGAAACCAAGAGAAAAATAAAATTATACCTTTAAAGTTCAGAAAAACAACAACAGAAAATTTAACAGCTTGAAATCTATAGCCAAGAAAAAGATTATTTAAAATAAAAGTTTGGATTTTATACAAACTAAAAATAATAGAAATTATTCCCAGGAGATTTTCATCAAATATAAAAATCAAACCTATTTTATTTTCAGAGAAAAAGAGAATGATCGCATATGGAAATACAGTAATTCAAGAAAGAACAAAGAACACCATGAGGTGCACTTGTGTAATTCTAAATAAATATTGACTGTTTAAATCAATAACAATGTTTATTTATAGACAACACCTATACAGAATTTAATTACATGACAATAATACAGCAAAATATGATAGGTATTAATTGCCTACCATGTATTGGAAGGACTTTGCATTATGGAAAAAAGAAACATAATTCTAGGAAAGATTTTCACAAGTCATATATGAGCATTGTGATTGTAGAACAAATAAAAAGAATTAAATGAATATGTAATGAACAAGCAAATGAAAGGAGAGATTAATAAGTAAAAACATGCTGGATTCATTTATAAGAAGAGAAGAAGAAAAAGAAAACCGAACAGGTAAGAGAAATGGTAAGATGATGGACAAACGCAAATATTACAGCCAGTTCAGTATAGTGAATTGGCTAAATAAATACTCCAACTGAAAAAGTTTTAGAAAAGAGGAAATAAATAAAAACAAAACCTTTACACTGCTTTAAAAGACTCTAAATATAAGTGCCACAAAGAGTAGATATAAAAGAGGCCGGTGTCTGAAATATCTCTGTCAAGGAGTTCAAATTCTTACCTCCCAAATACAGTTGATAACACATACTTAAAAGAAGCCTGTAACTTCTCCTGCCTTTCATCCCAAGATTAATACCCCTGAAAAATGACCTGGGGCAGTATTATAAAAGCACCAGTCCTGTAATCCTAGTTGTTTTCCAAAAAAAAAAATCCCTTACCAAAGACTCGCATTGTTAAAGATATTGGAGTCAAGTTCATATTTAAATACCCTTCTTCATGAATTCAAAACTGATGCCTATTGTCTCATCTGAACCTATTATGTCAACATTGGTTAAGTCTCACAATAGAGTTGATGGTAAGTTTAATCAGGTAGAGGAACAGTTTAAAAGCTGAAATTTTCTTAGGGCTTCCATTATTTTATAGGATTACTTTCAACATGTGGCTTTTATTGTAGTAATTCTTTAAAACCACTTTTATTTTGGGGCACCTGGGTGGCTCAGTCAGTTAAATGGCCAACTCTTGATTTAGGCTCAGGTTATGATCTTGGTTCATGAGATTGAGCCCCACATCAGGCTCTGCAATGACAGTGCGGAGCCTACATGGGATTCTCTCTCCCCCCCTTTCTCTCTCTGCCCCTCACCTACTTGCACTCTCTCTAAATACATAAATAAACATTAAAAAAATATATTTAAAAAACCCACTTGTATTTTTTGTGATTTTTGTTTCTGTATCTATTCCTATACCCTATTTAATTAGGCACAAGTAAGCTGCATATCTCACAATATGTTGACTCAGTATATATAAAACTTATGCAGATTAAAAATATAAATGATATATTAATCAGAGTTATCAAGTTAAAGGTTATGACTAATAATTATAAAGCTCCTTAAAAAAGATGTTAAAGATCATGTATGGGTTAAACGAGTATTTATGAATTATTCAACATAAGATCAAATAAAGAAAAAAAAAGAAAAATAGAAGTAGAATATATGAAATACTGTGAACACAGCCTCTTTCTTACACATTTTTCTTATTTTTGCCATTGAGTGGGTGTGCTATCAAAATTTAGGGCCACAAATACTAGGTCTACAATTTGAGGAAGGTGCTTACCCTTTATTCTCTTAGTTTCTACATTTCTACATTTAGAAAAGTAACACATCACTTACTTATGAAGGGTATATAAAAGAGTATTTGTAAATCTGAACAAAATGCCTGCCATATAGTTTGTGCTGCAAAAGTTGTGCTCTCTCTCTCCATACTCCTCCTGCTACTATTACTGTAATTAGGTAACTATCTCTGAGCCATTTGAAGTGTGGATAATGTCTTATTCTTTTGTGATTTTTCAAGAAAATACTAGGCCTTAAAATCAAGTGAATAATCAAGCACTAGAAAAGAGAAATGAATACAATAATTGAAGACTGAAGCATTCTTCTTGAAACAGAGATGTAGTGATATGATTCAAAGTATAAAAATTCTATTTGTTTCTTTTTAAAGGACATAAAATTTATAGACAGTTCTTTTGGAGTAGGTTAATTGTAAACAATCCAGTGCAAGTTAATTTTTATAATCCTACAAATTTCAAAAGCCTGGAATGTAAAGAGAAAATGATGGAAAGGAAAAAATTCTGATTGCTTTCTATGAACTTGTAGCTGTAAAACAGTCAAATAAATTCTCTTTATATCCCGTGTAACTCCAGCCTCTTTGTCAGTACACATCTATCAATTTAACCACAAATATAATAGTTATTGTCAATTATGAATTTAATAAATGTTAATTTACCATGGATATATTATTCTTTTCCCCTGCTTTGTTGTGACTAATATACATTATCTAGCTACACATATAGGTAAACTAGAAGTTTCTTGACATAAAAGACCTTTTAATAATTTTTCCTTGTTTCTTCTCTAGATGTTACTATTATTCCTACACATTATAAAAAATGTTTTAAGAAAATTTCTAAAATATTAAAGAATAAGCCTAAAACATATAATCATGTAAGCCACTTGAAATTAATTTTGTATACAATAAACTAAAAATGGCATTCTCTTTAAGAATCAAGTAATATGCTCATTTATTTACTGATATGCTATGAAAATGAATTACTACATGTTTATTTTTTGTATTTTTGCACTTAA
Organism: Panthera uncia; assembly: GCF_023721935.1. NCBI lineage: Eukaryota > Metazoa > Chordata > Mammalia > Carnivora > Felidae > Panthera > Panthera uncia. The sequence goes on from NW_026057576.1 coordinate 53,183,064, forward strand.
CTTTAAATGTCCTAGCTTAAGCTAAATAATACTAAACAGTGAATTACTATATCAAATATATGTTTAATATAGATGTGAATTAAAATTCCTTAAATTTTTTCACAGTTTCATATTTTTAAAATTCCAATTAGTTAACATACAGAGTAATATTAATTTTAGGTGTAGAATTTAGTGATTGATCACTTCCATACAACACTTGGTGCTCATCACAAGTGCCCTCCTTAATGCCTGTCACCATTTAACCCATCCCCCACCCTCCCATATCCCCTCCAGCAACCTGCAGTTTGTGCTCTATAGTTATGAGTCTATTTTTGGTTTGCCTCCCTCTCTCCTTTTCTTCCATTTTTTGTTTGTTGTGTTTCTGAAATTTCACATATGAATGAAATCATATGGTTTTTTTCTTTCTCTGACTGACATATTTCACTTAACATTATACCCCCAAGTCCATTCATGTCATTGCAATTGGCAAGATTTCATTCTATGTATACATATATATGGAATATAGTGCAACCATAGATACTACATACTACATTACACACACACACACACACACACACACACACACACAATACAAAAACACTAATTCAAATAGATACATGCACCCTTATGTTTATGGCAGCATTATTTACAATAGCCAAGATATGGCAACAGCCAAAGGATCCATTGATTGATGAGTGGATAAAGAAAATGTAGTATTTATACATACATACATATATATACACACACACACACACACACACACACACACACACATATATATATACACACACACATATATATACACACACATATATATACACATATATATATGTGTATGGCAGCATTATTTATAATAGCCAAGATATGGCAACAGCCAAAGGATCCATTGATTGATGAGTGGATAAAGAAAATGTAGTATTTATACATATATATATATATGTATACATATATATATATGTATATATATATACACACACACACATATATATACACATATAGCAGATATATACACATATATGTGTATATATATGTGTGTGTGTATACATATATGTATGTATATGTATAAATACTACATTTTCTTTATCCACTCATCAATCAATGGATCCTTTGGCTGTTGCCATATCTTGGCTATTGTAAATAATGCTGCCATAAACATAAGGGTGCATGTATCTATTTGAATTAGTGTTTTTGTATTTTTTCAGTAAATACTCAGTAGTGGGATGACTGGATCATAGGGTAGTTCTATTTTTAACTTTTTGAGGAACCTCCATACTGTCTTACAGTGGCTGCACCAGTTTGTATTTACACCAACAGTTCACGAGGGTTCTTTTTTCTCCATATCCTTGCCAACACTTTTTGTTTCTTGCATTTCTAATTTTAACCATTCAGAAGGGGTGAGGTCATATCTCACTACGGTTTTAATTTGTATTTCCCTGCTAATCAGTGATGTTGAGTGTCTTTTCATGTGTCTGTTGGCTATCTGTGTCTTCTTTGGAGAAATGTCTATTTATGTCTTCTGCTCATTTTTAATTGTACTATTTGTTGTATTTTGGTGTTGAGTTGTAGGAGTTTGTTATATTTTTGACACTAACCCTTTATCAGATAAGTCATTTATAAATATCCTCTCCCATTCAGTAGGTTGTCTTTTAGTTTTGTTGGTTCTTTCCTTTGCTGTGAAGAAGCTCTCTATTTTGATGTAGTGCCAATAGTTTTTTCACTTTTGTTTTTCTTGACTGATGAGACATGTAAAAAAAAAATGTTGTCATGGCCAATGTCAGAGAAATTACTTCCTGTGCTCTCTTCTAGGATTTTCATAGTTTCAGGATTCACATTTAGGGCCTTAATCCATTTTGAATTTATTTTTCTGTATAGTGTAAGAAAGTTGCCCAGTTTCATTCTTTGGCACGTAGCTGTCCAATTTCCCAACACCATTTATTGAAGAGACTGTGTTTTCCCAATTGCATATTCTTGCCTCCTTTGTCAATTGTGGGTTTATTTCTGGGATTTCTATCCTGTTCTGTTGAGCTATGTGTCTATTTTGTGCCAGTACCATACTGTTTTGATTACTATGGCTTTGTAGTATATCTTGAAATCTGGGATTATCATACCTCCAGGTTTGTTCTTTTTCAAGATTGCTTTGGCTATCCAGGGCCTTTTGTGGTTCCATAACAATTTTTGTATTTTTTGTTCCATGAAAAATGCTATTGATATTTTGCAAAGATTGCATTAAACCTGTAGATTGTTTTGGGTAGTATGGACATTTTAACAATATCAGGTCTTCCAATCCATGAGCATGGAATATCTTTCCATTGTTTCTGTTGTCTTCAATTTCTCTCATCAGTGTTGTATAGTTTTCAGAGTACAAGTCTTTCACCTCTTTAACTTTACTCTTAGATATTTTATTATTTTTGGTGCAATTGGAAATGGGATTGATTCCTTAATTTCTCTTTTTGCTTCATTATTAGGGCATAGAAATGCAGTTGATTTCTGTACATTGATTTTGTACCCTTTGACCTTACTGAGTTCATTTATCAGTTCTTGTTTTTTTTGTGGAGTCTTTAGAGTTTTTTATATGTAGAATCATGTCATCTGCAAGTAGTGAAAGTTTTTCTTCTTCCTTATCAATTTGGATGCCTTTTATACCTTTCTCTTATCTGATTGCTATGACTAGGGCTTTCAGTACTATGATGAATAAAAGTAGTGAGAATGGACATCCTTATCTTGTTTCTGACTTTAGGAGAGAAGCTCTCAGTTTTTCATCATTGAGGATGATGTTAGCTGTGGGTTTTTCATATGAGGCTTTTATTATGTTGAGGTATGTTCCCTCTGAGTCTGTGAGGGTTTTTATCATGAATGGATGCTGTCCTTTGTCAAATGCTTTTTCTGCATCATATGATTTTTATACTTTCTCCTATTAACATGACATATCATGTTGATTGATTTGAAAACATTGAATCACCCTTGTATCCCAGGAATAAATCTCACTTGATCATGGTGGATGATTTTTTCATGTATTGTTGGATTCAGCTTGATAATACTTTGTTGAGGACTTTTGCATCCATGTTCATCAGAGATATTGGCTTGTAGTTCTCTTCTTTGTGTGGTGTCTTTATCTGGTTTTGATAACCAAAACCAGCATTGAAGTAATGCTGAGGTAATGCTGAGGTAATGCTGGCCTCAAAATGAATTTAGAAGTTTTACTTCCTCTTCTACTTTTTGGAAAAGTTTGAGAAGTCAGTTCTTTAAATGTTTGGTAGAATTCACCTGTGAAGCCATCTGGTCCTGGACTTTTATTTGTTGGTAGTTTGTCTTTTCTTTTCTTTTCTTTTAAAGGGAGAGTGAGCAGAGGAAAGGGGCAAAGGGAGAGAGAGAATTTTAAGCACACTGAGCATGGAGCCTGACATGGGGCTCAATTCCACAATGCTGGGATCATGACCTAAGCTGAAATCAAGAGTCAGACACTCAACTGTCTGAGCCATCCAGGTGCTCCTATTGGGAGTTTTTTGATTACTGTTTCAACTTCACTGCTGGTAATAGTTCTATTCAAATTTTCTATTTCTTCCTGATTCAGTTTTGATAGATTATATGTTTCTGGGAATTTATATATTTCTTCTAGATTGTCTAGTTTGTTGGCATATAATTTTTTATAATATTCTCTTACAAGATTTTATGTTTCTGTGGTGTCAGTGGTTATTTCTTCCCTTTTGTTTCTGATTTTATTTGCATTCTCTCTCTCTCTCTTTTTCTCTTTCTCTTTCTCTCACTCTTTTTATGAGTCTTGCTAGAAGTTAATCAATTTGATGAACTTTCCAAAGCACCAGAACTTTCATTGATCTGTTCTATTGTTTTTTAGTTGCTATAACATTTATTTCTTCTCTAAGTTTTATTGTTTCCTTCCTTTTGCTAGCTTTAGGCTTCTTTTGTTCTTTTTCTAGTTCTTTTAGATATATATGAGGTTGTTTATTTGAGAATTTTCTTGCTTCTTGAGGAAGCCCTATATTGCCATAAACTTCCCTCTTAAAACCCAGATTCTGCACCATTACTTTTCATTTTCATTGTCACCATATATTTTTTTTAATTTATTTTTTGATTTCTTTGTTGACCCATTCATTGTTTAGTAGCTTGTTATTTAACTTAAATTTATTTGTTGTCTTTCCAGACATTTTTTCTTCTGGTTGATTTACAATTTCATTGCACTGTGGTCAGAAAAGATACATGGTATAATGTGATCTTTCTGAATTTGTTGAGATTTGTTTTTTGGTCTAATATGTAATCTTTTCTGGAGAATATTCCATGTGCATTTGAAAAGAGTGTGTAATTTGCTGTTTTAGGATGGAATATTCTGAATATATCTGTTAGATCCATCTGGTCCTTTGTGTCATTCAAAGCCACTGTTTCCTTGTTGATTTTCTGTTTGGATTATCTAGCCATTATTGTAAGTGGGGTGTTAAATCCTCCTTCCATTATTGCATTACTATCAATTAGTTCCTATATGTTTGTTTTTAACTGCTTTATATATTTGGGTGCTTTCATTTTGGGTGATGGTTATTTACATTTGTCATACCTTCTTGTCATATTGTCTCCTTAATGATTATTTGGTGTCCTTCTTTGTCTCCTGTCAGTCTTTGAAAGTCTATTTTGTCTAAGTATTGCTATCCCAGCTGTCTTTTCATATCCATTTACATTATAAATGTTTTTCCATCCCCTCACTTTCAATATGCTTGTCTTTAGGTTTGAAATGAGTCACTTGTGGGCAGCATATATATGGGGTTTGTGTTTTTGTTTTTTTTTAACATTTATTTATTGAGAGACAAAGAGAGACAGAGCATGAGCAGGGGAGAGTTAGAGAGAGAAGGAGGCACAGAATACAAAGCAGGCTCTGGGCTCCGAGCTGTCAGCACAGAGCCCAATGCGGGGCTCAAACTCACAAACCACGAGATCATGACCTGAGCCGAAGTCGGACGCTCAACCGACTGAGCCGCCTAGGCACTCAAAGGGGCTGGCGTTTTTATCCATTCCATCCCCTTAGGTCTTTTGAATGGAGCATTTAGCATTTACATTCAAAATAATTATTGACAGATATGTATTTATTGCCAATTTGTTATTTGCTTTGAGTTTGTTTTTATAGATATTCTCTGTTCCTTTCTTCCCTTGCTCTCTTCTCTCACAATAAACTGGTTTTCTTTAGTGACATAGTTGTATTCTTTTTTCTTTATATTTTGCATATGTATTACTGTTTTTTGATTTTTGGTTACCATTAGGTTTGTATATAACATTTTCTGCATATAACAGTCTATGTTAAGTTAATGGTCGCTGAAATTTGAACCCATTCTTTGCTTCTTTCCCCACCATGTTTTAGATATATGTTGTCATGCTTTATATACTTTAATTTTGCAAGCCTCTAAACTGATTTTTGCAGATAAACTTATATTTATTGCTTTTGTGCTTTCTACTTTTCTTACTCTTATTTATCATCTTTCCCTTCCACTCAAAGAATCCTCTTTAAAATTTCTCGTAATGCTGATTTAGTGGTCATGAACTCCTTTAACTTTTGTTTGGGAGATTCTTTATCTCTCCTTCTATTCTGAATCATACCCTTGCTACATAGAATGTTCTTGACTGTGTTTTTGTTTTTATTTTCCTTTCAGCATTTTGAATATAGCATGCCACTCCATCCTGGCCTGCAAAGTTTCTGCTGAAAACTCCACTGATAGCCTAATGGGGTTTCCCTTGTATGTATGCTGATTCATTCTTCTATATCTGGAAAAACTACTCAGATCATCCAACTGCTAATACTACCACGACTAGAAATGTGGCCATCTCTAATTTGTGATCTAACTAGGACAATGTCTGTTTTGCTTAGGAATGTTGACAGAGAATGTTCAACCCTGCCTAAGATAAATTAAAGTCTTGTGTTTGATAAGCAACTCCCTTTTATCTGCCCTGCAGGCAATTACTTTTCTTCTTAAGTGTTCTAATACATTGGAATGATTTTTTGTGAGTGCGCCTCTGAACCAAAAATCTGATACTCGACAAGATGTTTCTTTCTGACTTTTTTTAATCTTGTCTTATCTCTGGGTGTTGTCACAATTTGGATTTTGTTTTGTATTATTATTTTAGCTATTTCTTTTGCTTTGAATATTACTGTGGATGATATTTTTATATACCTCAAACCATTTATTTTCCTTACTCTGAATACTTTAAGGTTCTGGAGTTATATATCCTTTTTCCATTATACGTAAGGCACACTTATAATGATATGTATTTAAAGAACAATTATTTTTGAAATTGTTTTAAGCCATTATGGTCTAGGCTATATCAGAATTGTTCTGATGCTTTATACACAGTGTGCTTTCTTTTTTGTTTATTTATTTTTGAGAGAGAGAGAAAGAGCAAAAGTGGGGGAGGGGCAGAGAGAGGGAGACACAGAATCTGAAGCAGGTTCCAGGCTCTGAGCTGTCAGCAAACAGCCTGGTGCAGGCTCAGACCCTCAAACCATGAGATCATGACCTCAGCCAAAGTTGGATGTTTAACCAACTGAGCCATCCAGGTATCCCTGTACTTTCCTTTTTAAAAACACATCCGTACAGCACCATATACATCCATACAACACCCAGTGCTCATCACTACAAATACACTCCTTAATCCCCATCAACTATTTCACCCATCCCCCACCCACCTCCCCTCTCATAACCATGGGTTTGATCTGTATAGTTAAGAGTTTGTTTCTTGGTTTGCCTCCCTTTCTCTTTTTTTCCCTTTTATGCTCATTTGTTTTGTTTCTTAAATTCCACATATGAATGAAATCATATGGTATTTGTCTCTCTCTGGCTTATTTTGCTTAGTATTATACTCTGTAGCTTCATTTGCGTCGTTGCAAATGGCAAGATTTCTTTTTTTTTTTTTTTATGGCTGAGTAAGTGTGTGTGTGTGTGTGTGTGTGTGTGTGTATACCACATCTTCTTTATCCATTCACTAATTGGTGGGCACTTGGGTTGTTTCCACAGTTAGGCTATTGTACATAATGCTGCTGTAAATATTGGGGCATGTGAGATATCACCTCACATCTTTCAGAATGGCTAAAATCAATAATACAAGAAAAAACAGGTGTTGGTGAGGATGTTTTGTGTGTAAGAGTTTTGTATATAAGAAAGGGAACCCTCTTGCACTGTTGGTGGGAATGCAAACTGGTGCAGCCACTGTGGAAAGCAGTATAGACTTTCCTCAGAAAGTTAAAAATAGAACTAGCCTATGATCACAATTATGCTACTATACAATTGAACCACCCAAAGAATACAAAAATGCTAATTCAAAGAATTTTTGTCCTTTAAGAGACGGGCGTGTCTATAATTTTTTCTTTCTCATAACATTCCTGGGTTTTTCTCAGAAATTCAATAAAAAATTATTTTATATATTCCAAGTTGTAAAATAGTTTTATTCAGTAATGAGAAGAGTAATGATTAGAAATACTATTTTTCAAATAATTTTTGTGATTAAAACAAAAAAGAACAAAAACATTTCCACAAAAAGCAATAATTTATTGAAAATTTATTATTTTAATTTGTATATAATTAATGATTTATTCCTTAAACTTTGATTATTTTTCTTGTTACAAAATATTTGGTTATTAGAAATGCTTTAAAAGAATAAGCAGGATAGCATAAATGTATTCCATCCTATTCATTTAGGCAAGACCACCATTAGTCTTTTTTTTTAAATATGCTTCAGTATCTTTCCTATGCCTAAATGTTTGTGCGTGTTTAGTGCTATATATGACAGTAAGTTCTTAGATAGTGCTTACTAAATCCTTAGGGCAGGAACAGTTTTAAGTGGCTTAGATATATTAGCATTCATTATTCTATCCATTTTACAAATGGAAACTATGGTACAGTATGCTTAAAAATTTGCTTAAAATATGCTTAAAAATTTATCCTTCCGTCTCTCAAAAATGTTATAATATGGAATAAATAACCTTCATTTTTATATCATGTCATATCCTATAAAAAACTTCACACAAGGTATACATTCTTACATATGTGCTAGCAGTCAATGAAGTATCACAAACTATATTTTTCAGATTAGAATGAAGGATCCAATGGAGATATATTTTGTTCCATGGCATATGACTAAGCAATGATGATACTAGCAAAGCAATTATGTCTTCCTGAGTTCTTACTAAGTCTATTCTCATATAAAACCAATCTAGTATGTATTAATACAAGTAGCAAATATTGAGAACCAGCCAAAGCAAAGACTTCAAGATCCAATATTCAGAAAAGAATACAGATGATAATCTGTATGGATATGTTAGAGGAGGACCAATTATATCGCAAGAATGACTTCAGCATACTTATAATTTAAAAACTATAATACAAAAACAAACAATATTAGCTAACTTTCATTTAGCAGGTACCACATATCAGACTTTCTTTTAGGAGTTTTGTATATATGAACTCACTTATTCCATAGTACAAATGCCTTATTTCAAAGTAAAAATTAATTGGCATGGATGTCCCAGAGGTGTCACAAATGGCTGAATTAAAATAATTGTGGGCTAAGGATATGTACTCATATATACAACAATTGAATACTGACAAGTGATAGTCTTTCACAGAGATGCTCTCAATAAGAAGTTTAATCTTCAAGGATACTACATTAAGGAGAATAGGAAAATAATATACCATGGCACAGAAGCGATATATCATGTATTATGGCCAAGAAGGATGATAAAGGGAACTTATTTATTAATCTTGATGTCTGAGATATGTGTGAATAATTTGGCTATTGTTCAAGTAATGATGTTATTGACTACTAACTAAATGGACATGCAAAGAATTATATTCTTGCCACACAACACGCAATGATCCTGTTAAAACCTGAGAGAGATCTTGTCTTCGCTAACTAAAACCTTCCAATGTCTTTACATTTCTCTGAAAATAAAATCCTAGCTCTTTAAAGTGGCTTACAAGGTGCTACAAAAGCTGACATCTCTTTTTACTACTCTTTCTATTGCTTACTCCACTCTGGTCATACTGGTTCTGCTGGTCTTGAAATGTGAAAAACATTCTTGCCCTGGGAACTTTTCTTTACTGGTTCCTCTTTTGAGAAACCTCTAAGTTCAGGTGTCTATTTATCTGGTTGACAAATTTCTAAATTTCCTTCCCTTCAACCTTTGCTGAGATGCCACTTTTTTTTTTTTTTTCATGAGGCTTTGTCTGGCTACCTTATACAGCACTTACAAATCCATATCCTAGAACAAAGCTGATATCCCTTCTTTCATTTTCTCTCTCCTCTCTCTCTGTCTCTGCCTCTCTCTCTGTAGATAGATAGATAGATAGATAGATAGATAATAGATCGATAGAGACATATACATATAGATATCTGATACATATGCATATAGAGACAGATATACAGATGTATATATACATACACACACACATATATATACACACACATATACATATATATCTTCACATTATCTTCTAATATATGATTTGTAAAATTAGATAGAAATATAACTGTCACAGGCAAGGCCGATAACCTCAATGGATTAAGACTGGAATGATTGCTAATAGACCATGATTTCCAAGAGGTATGACAAATGAAAACCAAACAAGGTGCTACTCCATTTATGTAACTGTGAAAAGTTGACAGCTGAGAAGCAGAAATTTGATATTACCCATCACAACGAAAATTCAGACCATCACTTCTTACATCAGAATTTATTCACAGTTCTGGACCTCAGTACTTGAAGGATAAATATTACCTTGAGAAACGATGCTGCAATTCCCTTAAAACTGTGCATTAAATATTTATCTAATACTTTTCAAAGAGACTGGCAATCGTTTCCCAAGGCAAATATACACTTAGAAAAGGCGATATTGTGACTTTTTTTAAGGAATCATAATCTATATGATTCATAATCTAAGGTATGAAGTCTGAGCTAGTAGTAATGCCTCATGACTGAAAACACTATTGTGATCAAAATTAGAGTGAGAAGTAATGAATATCACAAATGACAGTTTCACAGGGTGTCTAAGGGGAGCCTGTATTTATTTTCTTTATTCATTAATATATAATTGTACATATATAGTTACCAGCAGGGAGAACCTTAACATTTGCTCCTGATCTGGAGAATAAAGGTAATTTTGGCAGGAAGATTTGGTGGAAACCCATAAAAATGTTAACTAATTATGCCATGATAGCAAATAAAAATCAGTGCTGCATTATGGAAGGAATTGTAGGAGTAATTGTCACAAATGTAGATGTGAAGTTTGCAAGTTTGTTGTCCTATCACATCCCTGTTAAATTTACTCCTCTGGAAACCAGCTGCATCATAGAATATGACTTCATACTACCATGGACCTAATTAGGTTGTAGTCTCCAATTCAGCTGCTGTGGAGGATGTAATATATTTACTGGAGCAATTAAAAAAAATCTCTAGCACCTGATGTATGAATGTTTATTTGGCCAATATTTTCATTTCTATACCCACCATTAGGGAAGATCAACATGACTTGGCTCTTATGTGACAAACCGCAGTATACTTTTATTTACTTAAATTAGAACTGTCAGCAGTCCAGCTCTGTGTCATAGTGTAGTTCCTTAGGACCTTAATCATATTATAATTCTGTATATCTCATAATGTTAAAATGAAATTATAGCATTGTTTTAATTGGACCTCATGTTAATTAGGTAACATTAGCTGGTGATTAAGAAATTGTAATTAAGCAAAACACCTTAGTAGGAAACATGTGGAACAGAAGTTGGAAAATAAACCAATGGGAATTAGCAAACCTGCTATTTGGTAGTTTTTAGGAGTCCAGTTCTTAGCAGCATAGCATGGTATGTCTGTTAGGTACAAGACACATTGCTGAATCTTGCATATCTCACCACTAAGAAAGATTCATAACACATTACCTTTCAGAGGTATCACATCCAATCTTGGATGTAGTAATATTGTCTATTATTGAGTTATCTGGAAAGTTAAAGTTTTGAGTGGAGTCCAGAATAAGAAATGATTCTATACAAGGTCCAGACTGCAGTACAGATCACTTTGCTCTTTGAGACTTATGATCCCACAGATATGATTGCGATAAAAGTATCTGTGGTAGTTTTCAAGATATCATGTGATATTTATGGTAAACCCCAATAGAAGAGTTGAAGTTCAGTACTTGCATTAGTTATTTATTACTGTGTAAAAAGTTATCTCGGATTACCTCAAATGTGCTTTAACCAACAAATGTTTATATATCTCATAGCTTTTGTGGGCCAAGAATCTGGCCATGGTATTGCTAGGTACATATGTTTCAGTCTCTCTCACAAGGGTCTAGCCAGGGAAAGAGTATCATCTGAAGGCTCAGTAAAAGGGTACTTCCAAGTTTATTCTCATGGCTATTGTTAGCATTCAGTTTCTTATGAAATGTTGGACTGAGGGCTTCAATTCCTTGTTTCTTATGAAATGTTGGACTTCAATTCAGTTTCTTATGAAATGTTGAACTGAAGGCAGAAATTCCTAGCTGTTAGCCAGAGACCTTCTTAGCCACTTGGATCTCTTGGTAGGCCAGCTTTCAATATGGTAGATCATTTCTACTCTGAACAAGTGAGAGATACAGTGAGAAAGAGCACACAAGATGGATGCCAGAGTCTCTTTGTAATGTAATCTCAGAACATATTTTCCATAAACTTTTATGCAGTGCATTCATCATAGTGGGTCACAAGATTCAATTTATACTCAGGTGATATAGCATTAGACAATGGTGGGAATATCAATAGAAAAAAATAATTCATATACATCTTGGCAGCTGCCTACTACATTTTTCTTAGGGTTTGGGAGCAACGTTATCATTACTTTTCCAGTAGAGAAATACCCTCTATTAATAAATACATATGGTATGCCAGAAGATTCTTAGTAAAGTGTGATGAGGTGATACTAGAACATTAAATGATCATACATCCTGAGCTGCCTATTAGAAACTAGATATTATCTGATTCACTGTGTCAAAAGACGGAGAGTGTACATTAAAGACTGGGATCAAGCAGGCCCAGAAGAAGCCTTAGATTTAGTGTATAAATCTAAACATCTATGCACTATTGATTAGTTCAGCTTCCTACACAACATCATCTCTGAACAATGGTGTCATTACACAGAAAAAAGAGGTAACGATGAGATCATGCAAACCCAATCATACAGAAACAAGAGTCCTGAAGTAAACTGTATCACACTTTTGAAGACTCAGCTAAGAACCCCTGCACTGTGGTGGCACTGTCCTTTAGGGGATGGTTCACATGCATATGAAGCTTTTCCAAAGCAAACTTCAACAAAACACTGATTGAGACTGGTGAATAAGTACATCATCTTATGGAATAGCTATGAGCTGTGATCTGAGTTTTACATTGTTTCTCAGAAAATCTCAGAAGAACTGAGCATGAAGTCTCACTTAGTGATGGCTGACTTGATAGCATGCCTGTCATAAGCTAGTTTCTTCTCTTTATTTAACTTCACACTTCACTGTGGTTCTCACACCTTCAAAATAAACTACTTGTGATTAAATCATCGTCTTGGGTGTGCATCAGTAGGAATCCAAACCAAACCAAATGGCATTTAGTGTCCTAAGCAGCTCCTAAGGACCAGATATAATTAATGAGTATGGTGGAGGTAATGACTCATGAAATGAACAGTAAAAAATAAGAAATACAAAATGGGAGGGAACTATGCAAAGATATTCACCTTGCATTATTTCTTCCATGGACAGGTTCAAGAGATGTTTTATTCACTTGATCATTTTATAGAACTCTCACATGACAACCAAATATTTGCTTTGCTTTCATAGTTCACTCTCAAATATAAGCCAATGCTGAAATGCATCTTATCTCAATACTTAACATCTTTTCTTGACTGATATTCCATCTCTTTTACTTTCCCTCACTGCTAAGGGCTTGTATCTCTGTGATAAATGTGTGTATGTAATACTTTAATTGGATTCTAATTTTAGCTTTCATTTAAGACTATAAACAAGGCAATGATAGTTTTGCATCCTGGGATGAGGATCTTAACTGGCAATTCACTATAGTATTATAGGATCCCGAATCTTATAGGATATGAACGATACAGATGCAGCCTGATAGTATGTGGTTAATACACACAAAATCTAGTTTTGTCTTTGGCTAGTCTTGAATATGAGACATATGAGCCATAAGAAGCTTTATATAATTGAATTTTAGAAAACATGTAACTTATGAAGATATTTTACAAAATATAAATTTTATAATATGCCATGAAAAATTAATTAATCTATTAGAAAAGGATAACTTTATCTAACTTAATTGTACCTTGAACTTTAAATTAAGAAATTCATTCCAGCTGTCTAAAATTATGAAAAATTCCTAGTGTTATTACGTATCTTATAAAAAAGAGTCACTGGATCTTCTTAAAAGTTATATTGACTTTATAAAATAGTCTTTGGTTTACAGGTTTTAACTCAATTTATACTATCTGAATGTTGGTATAAAGAACACAAGGAAAAAATAAATTATTTTTGTATTTATAAAATATATATTTTTAAATTTAAATCACTTGATATTAGTAAAATATTTTAAATATTTTTATTTTACTTGACCATATTATAATATTACACAGGATTGTGTTTATTAAGTATGAACTCTAATTTGCATAAAACTCAATGAGTAAGCAGTAGTACATATTTAAGAACACAAAGTAATACATTTGCATTCATTATGTATGTATGTATGTAGGTATGTATGTATTTATGCCCTCCAGAAAGGTTGTGAAATAGCATACAGAAAAATAAGTACAATCCCATCAAATAAAACAATCAAAATAAATATTGATGAGATATGTAGGCAAAGAAATAAATAATTGAAAACACACAATGGAGATATAAATAAACTTAGATAAAAATGCATGGTAAAATTATATATATTTTATATCAGGCCCAATGAAATATGAGTATACTTTTCCTAATACTGAGTCCAGCAATTTCATGAAGATAGTACAGGGAAATTAAAATAAATTTAAATATTAATATTAAAAAATTTCATAAATACCCAAAGCAAAAACCTTTTGATTAAACAATGAAATTTATAATTATAAATATGTTGACAAGGATCATACTTCATATTTAAAGAAGCTTCACATGTTTTATATGACATGAATCTCTAAGCAGGAACCGTTTTATCCTGGGAGATAATTCCCAGAAGATTTACTATCATCCTTCCTAGCGGGGTTCTAAATCCAAAGTATGAAAGTTAAATGAATTCTCTAACCAGGAAACACCAAGCTCCATTCCCTCCATATCAACCCCTTTCCCTACACACATATTTTTTTCGTAAGTTCCAATATTCTCAATAAATGTTGATTGCATACAGAACTCTTCAAATAAAGACTATTTCAACAGGAGCACTAATGTAATATCCTGAAAATTCCTATTTCAAACATCTGAGGTTCTTTCCATGTTCTCATTAACAATGTCATTGATAAGAAGACTGAAAATAGCCACAATCCATCAGTAAATTCTTACAAATGTATTAAGATGGAAGCTGGACTGAAATGACAGAGGGTGCCTAATTAAGAGAAGAATTATATGTATAATAGCCCCACAATGTTTTTCCCCACAAGGGAAAATTGTCAAGATAATAGATCCAGCAATACTTCCCAAAAGAATACACATAGCAGAGAGAATCTCAGAGCCATTGGGGATGTGTAATGAATTACAAGCAGGGAAAAATAAGTTATCATCACAGTATTATAGCAGAAATTTGAATGGGGAAGGGGATTGTTTTAGCAGATGGGGTAAGTAGAAAACATTGAGCACATGTTTAAGAATCTAAAAAGATTACTAGTTATCACCATGCACTAGACAACTAATCATTGTTCAAGGATTCTCAAGTGTGAAGACTTTTGTTTTTATTTTATTTGTTTTCAACACCACAGAGAGACCCAGACATCAGGAGTTCTAATTTTTATGCAAGTTAGAATTTGGGGACACAATCTAGGATTTGGAACACGGGAGACACATAGTTGCTATATAACATCTATTCTGCTCTTCTATCTTACTAACGGAGATCTGGTATTGTTGTTACCTGGGGGTTGGGGGGGGGGGAGTCATGTGTCCAAATTAAAATAAAACCCAAAAACACAACTTCCTAGAATTTTAAAGATAGGCATGGCCAGGTCTCACAGTTTTGTGAGTGACAAATCAGCACAAATCCATTAAATATTTCTAGTTGTTTAGCTTTCCTGACAGGGTATTCACCTCTTTACTCCTTGATTATTTATTCTTACTATCTAAAAAACAGATATAAATTTAGAGATATATCAGACGTCTCTACTGTGAAGCAACTGAAGTTAAAGAGCTATAATGAGAATAGGATAAACAAAGGAAAGAAGGAAGGAAGGAAGGACAGAAAGAAGGGAGGGAAGAAGGGAGACAGGGATAGAGGGAAGAAAGAAAGGAATAAGCTAAGAGATTAATGGCATCATGGTACATATTTAAAAACTTACAATAGATTGCTTGTTATATGATCAAAATAAGCCCTATTTGATTAAGCCACTGCAGTTTCACTTGTTGTAGGAAATAACTTCTAAGTCATACAAAACCTATTTGTTCTACTAAGCAATTATCATGTTGGAGGTGAGCCATGAATATGGTCAACAAAGTCATCCATTTTACAAAGATTTGCAATATATAATACACACACACACACACACACACACACACACAAGAATTTCAAGCAGGTGTCATAGTGTCTCTTATTACACTGCTAAATATCGTACATGTATTTTGGATATATTGTTTAGCTCAGACACATTTGGGGAAAATGTGTTGTTAGGGATGGATGTTAAAATTAAAAGACAAGATTCATACAATAATAAATGCCTAGATATCTTTAAGTACAGTTTTTACTTGGCAATTGCTTTTAAATCAGTGTAGAAGTACATTTTAGGAATTAAAAGTGATTTCTAAAAAGGAAAAAGAGGTTAATAACAAACATTTTTTAAAAGTTTCAAACTCTTAGAAAAATAGCTGAGACTATGTTATCTGAAGTGGTTTCTTTGGGGCTTGTGATGAAGTGGTACTTGGAAACTATTACAGGTTAATTACTATGCAAAAATGTGAGAAGTTTACCAATGAAATAAATCCAGAGACTTGAAAACAAACCTTGAACAGCATTTATCCGTACAGGGTATTGAAATTACATATGTATCCAGGTGTGTGTGTGAGTGTGTGTGTGTGTGTGTGTGTGTGTGTGCGCACGCGTGAGAGAGAGAGAGAGAGAGAGAGATAGCACACGCACGTGCTATCCAGGCATGATATACTGGCTTGTAAGTGTGAATTTATCAGATGTTGCAAGCAATTAACTAAAGGGCAAACTTGTTTGAAAAGATTTGAAATGTTTTTGCTTGCACAATTTTAAAATAATTAAGCCAATATTTAAAAATAAACATTGAAATTCTTGGTTGTACAATGAAATTGAAACATCAAATTTTCTTTTTTTAAATGCTTATTTATTTATTTTGAGAGAGAGAGAGAGAGAGAGAGAGAGAGAGAGAGAGAGAATGAGTAGGGAAAGTGCAGAGAGAGAGGGAGACAGAGAGAATACCAAGCAGGCTGCACACTCCCAGTGCAGAGACTGACTTGGGTCTCCAACACACTAACCATGAGATCATGACCTAAGCCGAAACCAAGAGCCCGACACTTAACTGACTGAGCCATCCAGGCACTCCTGAAACATCACATTTCCTACTTTCCATGAAATTAATTGGAACATGTGGCATACATTTCTGTATGACAGTAGTCAACTAGATATGATTAGTGACTTAACCCTCTACACAAATCATAACATCGCAATTACCCAATAGTCCCCAACACTCATACATCCTATGTGTATTTACTTGCAAATGCCTTCTTCATATTGCAATGTAAGAACTTCCATATATATATATTGCTTACTCAGGACTGCAAGTTACCTTATTCTTGTATATTTGCAGACTCATATCACATATTGATCATGACATGTTTCAATGAAGCATTTACCTCATTTGAGGGAATAGCAGCATGATAGATTTCAATGATAGTTTGATAGTTCAAATGATAGTTCAAATATATCTTCATGAGAGAGGAAAATATTCTCTCCCTCTCTCTTTCTTTCATATATGTGTATGTGTGTAGAGTCACATAAACAGAAAGAAGTCCATTTACAGCAATCATCCATTAGAGTTTGGTAAAGTGATACTAGTGGAATAAAAAATGTTTGAATGTGGACATTTAAGGACAAAAATTAAGAATTGGTGAGAATCTTGGAAAGGTTTAAAATTATTCTTTATATTCTTTATTATGTTTAATTTTATTAGGACTGAGTAGAAAAATAGTTCATATGATAGCTGCTGTCAGAGATTTAGTCCAGCTGTTACAGTCATAGTTGACCAGACTGGACTAAAAGCAAGAACACCACCATAGAGAGAAGAAAGAAAGAAAGAAAGAAAGAAAGAAAGAAAGAAAGAAAGAAAGAGGGAGGGGAGGAAGGAAGGAAGGGAGAAAGGGAGGGAGGAAGGAAGGAGGGAGGAAGGAAGGCAGGCAGGCATGCAAGCTTTTAGGATTTTCAAGACTCTTACAAGAGGTCAGGCACATAATATCATTTATCATATTATACCCTTAATTTTTAACAGATTTATTGAGACATAAGTTACATACCCTAAAATTGACCTATTAAAAATGTTACATAGCTCAGGGGCACCTGGGTGGCTCAGTCGGTTAAGTGCCTGACCTTGGTTCAGGTCATGATCTCACCATTCGTGAGTTCAAGCCCCGCATCAGGCTCTGTGCAGACAGCTCAGAGCCTGGAGCCTGCATTGGATTCTGTGTCTCCCTCTGTCTCTGTCCTTTGCCTGCTCATACTGTCTCTCTCTGCCTCTCAAAAAATAAATAAATGCTAAAACATTTTTTGAAAAAAAAATTGTTACATAGCTCAGTAAATTTTAGTAAATTTATACAATTGGGAAATCATCATCACAATCCAGTCTAAGAATACTTAAACCCCACACAAAATTTCCACATGCAGTCAATTCCTTGCCCATTCATATAGCCCCCTCAAAACCACTTGCTTACTTTCTGTCTCTGTAATCTTGTCTTTTGTGGATTTAAAAATATAAATGTATTCATATAGAACTTGTGGGGATTCCATCTTATTGCACATGCTACTCATTTATTTCCTATTAGTTTTGAACATTAATTGCTGTGTGTATACAACATTTAAAAAAATCTATTCACCATTTGATGGACATTTGCAATGTTTCCAGTCTTGAGATATCATGAATAATGCAATTATGGACACACATATATAAGTCATCATACGGACGTAAGGATTTTTTTTCTCTTAAGTATATACTTGCTAGTTGAATTTCTAAGTTTTATTCTTAGTCTTTTAACAAATTGCATGCTTTTTGCCACAGTGTTTTACCATTTTACATTTTTACCATGATGTAGGAGGACACTAATTTCTCCATATCTCTCCAACACATAATATTATCATTCTTTTCGAATATACTCATTTTAGTGGGTGTGTGGTGTTATGTAATTGAGGTTTTCGTTTTCATAAAACTAATGATGTTGAACTTCTAGTTTGCTTATATGTTTGTCATATGTATGTAATTATGGGTAAAGTGTCTATTCAAAATTTTGATTTTTTTGAAAATTGGGTTTCTTGAAGATTTTTTTTCCAAGATAAATTTATCAGATGTATAATTTGCAAATACAATCTCCAAATCTGTGAATAATCTTTTAACATTGATAATGTTGTCTTTCAAAGAGAAAAGTTTCAATTTTGATCCAATGTATCAATTTGTAATGGATAATTCTTTGCTTTACATCTAATAAATTTTTGCCTAACTTAAGAGCACATTTTATATTCTCTTTTATTTCTGTTTTATTCCAGAAATTTTATCATTTTAAATCCTACATTTAGGTCTATTATCCATTTCAACCTAACTTTTATGTGTACAGTGTGGTATTACACAATTTCTTCCTTCGTAAAGATTTTCTCTTTCAACAATACCTATTGAAAATTTCCATAAGTGAAATGGAATAGCTTTAAATCACCCCTGCCGTTTTTTTTTTTTTTTTTGGCAGATTTACATAACAATCCACAGTATGGATGTAAAATACCTTGTTTACCTACTCTACTAGTATTTTGCCCCTAGATTTTTAAGTTTATGTATTCCATTTTTTTTTTCTTGAAAGAGCACAAGAAGGGTAGGGAGAGAGGGAGAGAGAGAGAATCCCAAGTACGCTCCACACTGTCAGTGCAGAGCCTGATGTGGAGCTCAAACTCATGAACAGTGAGATCATAACCTGAGCTGAAAACAAGAGTCATAAACTTAAACTTCTAAGCCACGCAGGGACCCCTGTCCCTAGATTTTACTCCTACTAACACTACGGTGATAAGAATTTCCTATCCTATCATGGTAAGATAGATTTCTAGAAGTGAATATACTGCCAACATGTTTTTTCAGAGAAAAGTATATTATTTCACTTCTATCATTTTTCTGAGATAATTCATCCCAGTTATCAATAGGTGTTTTTAATTTAGTTATTTTTCTCAGGCAAATTAGCAAATGTGATATTTTTTTTCACTGTTTGTTTTTCCTTGATTACTGCTGAGTAGGAGGATCTTATCATGTTGAAAAATTTTTGAAAAAAGTTAAGTGGAATATATGTTAATAAAACTTAATAGTCAAATTTATTTTTGTCTCTTATGCATAATTTTATTCTTCATGTGATGTTAGGGAGAAAGTAGAGACTGAATTATGTGATAGAATAAATAAGTTAAATATATTATCTCTTCTTTAGAATCTATCAAACTCAGAATTTAACCCAGTGGGCTTATTAAATTCAAAATTTCTAGACCATCAGTCACAGTAAGCACAACATATATGTATTGATTTATTTAAACATCTGAGTAGTCAGCTTACTAGGTTATTCAAATTGATTACACAGCATTTAAAAATATTTTTCTACAATACACCCTAACATAAGAAGAAAATGATGTAAACCTGGAGATTTTTAAAAAATAGTTATCAGAAATCCCATGAAATATTCAAAAATTTTAAACAAGTCAAATCGAATGGAGAATACGTATTAATTTATATATATTGTTCCAAAGAAAATGTAAATGTTATCAATGATTGAGTACACTTTTTGGCTTTTTAAATTAAATATTTGATTGAGTATACTTTTTGGCTTTTTAAATTAAATATTTCAAGGGTGCCTGAAAGTCAAAGGCAAGGCAAAGTCAAATAAGCATCCTGATCTTGGCTCAGGTCATGATCCTGTGGTTCATGGTTCAAGTCCAATATCAGGCTCTGTGCTGACTGCTCAGAGCCTGGATCCTGCTTTGGATTCTGTGTCTCCCTCTCTCTCTGCTCCTCCCCCACTCATACTCTGTCCCTTTCAAAAATAAAATAAAAACATTTAAAAAAATTAAAAATAAATAAATAAATACTTAAAAAATATTTTATTTTGATGGGAGTTATAAATATATACACTTTGTACTCTTCTCAAATATTTTTTTCTCTTTGCCAAATTATTCTTTTCTACAGTTAAAAAGTAAGTGGTTAGATCTTATAATATTCTCAATTTTGGTATATGCCTTGATTTAATCTACTTACTTAATATGTTCATAGTGATAAAAAAACATTGATCAAATCTATTAATTAGTTTATATGCAGAAAATTAATTCCACTAAGCTTAACAGAAACTGTTTCTTTTTTTGATAAATTTAAGTACAATAAGATACTAATAGGACAAGGTAGGTGAGATATCACATTGCTTTGACAGGTTACATGCTGGTGAACAATTGACCCTACCTGGTGATATTTCTTAGTGTTAAAAAGAGTAAGTAAATGTGGCCACATATTCTTTTACATTCATGTGGTGTGTTGGATGTAAGATATAAGTAGCCCAGGGATTATAAACTGAAACAAAGCAGAATATGAAGATTACAGTTTAGCCTAGTTGATCATATAGCTTCAGGACCATATAGCTTGGTAAATGGTTAGTAAGCACACTTAATTAAAGGTATTCTAATTTCATTTATTTCATAAATCCTTCCAGTTCTCCCAGTTAGTGAATACATGTATCTAAGTAAAGAAAGGGTCCACCATTGTTCATTTGGTATGAAAATATATAAAAAGTTTATACACATTAATTCAAAAACATTTCTATTGATGTTTGTAGCTAAGAGTGTTTTGCTAAAGAAGATGATTACCTGAGACAACGATTCTATGTGCCTGTAGGAACAAATAAAATTAAATACACACACACACACACACACACACAAATATGCCAATTTACATATCATTTTTGTTTTGCAAATGTTGTGAGAACTGAATATTGAGATGTTTTGTAATAAATATCACCATCAGACTTTACATTACACCATGTTTCCTATTTACCTAAGATCAAAATTCTGTGTGATTTAACTTAAAGCCTTTATATTCCCTAAGAATTTCAGTTAAGTGTGTAGGACATATGGAAAAAATGAAAACAAATATTTCTTGACAATAATATTTACATTTTACATCACATAGCCTTTAAAAAATGGCCAAAGACAGATCTAAAATCCTAGAAAAAGCAACTCAAAATAGACAAACCATCAAAACTCGTATGATTGATAGAATAATTAATATACTAATGAATTAAAATTGCAAAAAATTGACTCAAAGTAATTATCATTTCTAAAATTGTTATTGTACTAATTTTAGAGTTTATATTTAAATAAGAAATGCTTAAGCTTCATCATGCTTTTACGAATTCCAAGTGAGAGAAATTAGTAATGCATGGGTTTAATGTCAGGTGATAGCTTACTGCAAATGTATACAATGTAACCAATGGATCATTTCATGAGTGATTAGTTAACT
The DNA here is from genome assembly GCF_023721935.1 of Panthera uncia. Taxonomy (NCBI): domain Eukaryota; kingdom Metazoa; phylum Chordata; class Mammalia; order Carnivora; family Felidae; genus Panthera; species Panthera uncia. The sequence continues at coordinate 53,204,980 of NW_026057576.1, forward strand.
GTAATATTTAACACAGTATATAATTTATTTGAGTTTATATCCCAACTCTCAGCAATTTGTTTTGCTACAGATTAAAAATTATGCAAATTTATTTAGTTTCTAGGTTTTTAGTTAACAGGAACACCTTTGTGAATGATTTATTTGGTACTTACACATAAAATAAATAGCTTTAGAAATATTAATCATAATGAAAGCTGATAAATTATATTAAGAGTAAATGCATCGTTTATAATCAGTGGAAATCAATGAACAATTTACTTTTTCCACTTTTAAGTGATTTTGAAATCATGTTAATACAATGAGATGAAATAACAAATCTACTAAAGTTCTAAAATAACTTTACCTTCAAAATTAGCTTTTGAGTCTATTAAGCTTCTTTCTAGGACTCAGCTTCAACAATAAACTACTTTGAAGAAGATCAAAACTTGATCTCTTCAACAGTAGTGCTTTACTCCCTTTTCTTCAGTAAAAATAAAACAGAATGAAATTTGGTTCTAAGATATTTGCAATAAACAAAGTTGTGTTTTAGGCAACTTAAGTGCGAATCACTGTAAACTGACTTCACAATAATGCAGGAAGTAACTTCAATTTTTATTTTCCAAGCACTTGGTTTCATTCCCCACTCCCTCTAAAGCCCATCATTAGTTTGTGTCACAAATCATATTATGCCCATGATATCTGTTTATGGCCATCATCACATGATGCCAAGATGATCTGCTCATCTCTTATGGCTCAGACTTTCACCCTTTTTTGATCCCTTCTCACTTCCCCCCCCCTTTACCAATACCACAATGATTCAGTTCTTCACTGTCTGCCATCTGGTATATAATGACTTTCTTATTGATCTTCATAATAGTATTCTTGGTTCCTATTTTCATGGTATATAATTTGAAATTTTTATAGACGATGCTTGCTCTGCTTCCCAATTCAGTACCTTCAGAATAAATGCTATAACAACCTATGTAACAGCCCTAAGACCCCATCTGTTCTCAGTTTCTCACACTTTTTCTTATTCAGTCTGTTCTAGTCTTGTGTAATCTTTCTGTTCCTTGAAATTTCCAGGGCTTCTGCCTTGGGTTTTTTTTTTTTTTTTTTTCTTTCTGGAATTGATGTTTGCTTAATGAATTCTATTATATTCATCTTCACCACCATCAGGCTAATATTAGAAAACAGTGAGATTTTCCTAACAATCCTTTTAAAAGTGTCTCCCAATACTACCCATCCCACTTTTTGATTAATTTTTCACTGCACCATGTATTACCTTCTACATATTATATAAGATTTGTCCTCTTTGTGTTTATCAACTGTTTCCATGTTTCCTCATTGCTCTTAAGTGAAATTAAGGTCCAGATAAGGCAGACTTTATTGTGTATATGTGTGTGTTTCTTAAAAGCGTATTCCAGATATTTTCATAGAGACTGATAGACACTTTGTTGACTCTGATGGATTAATGTTAAACCTCTTTAATGGCAACAAGGATTGATATAAAACTGTTTTTTCATTTCTTAAAACACACACACAAACACACACACACACACACCCTAATGAGCGAAACAAGAGTCTTCTCCTAATACCTCAGTACCTAAACATAAATAACAATCTCTCTGAATGAGGTTAATCTGCTACAGTAAAAACAAATGGATTCAAAGAATAAGAGAGTCCAATCTACTCCTCATCTGTACTTTTATATGTCAGCTTAATTCAATTTTCCATATTTACTTCCTGTTTAGAAAAAAGAAAAACCAGCATCTAAGAAAATATGGAAAATACCTCTGGCTATTCTAAAATGTAAATTGATAGCATTTAAAAATAATAGATGATTTCAGAAAGTAGCATGCACATCTCTATACAATACTGGATGATAGAGTGAAAATGTGTTCAGCTTGTTTGTGTCTGATACTACAAAATACTATTAATTCTGTTTCCATTTTCATATGAAATGTGATAAATAGCTGTATATGGAATGACTTAGAATTTCCAAAAGAGGCAAATTTCCATAGTAACAAAGCTCCAAAAAACTTAGTTATGGTTTTTTTAAGGCAAAACTGAGGTATGTTTATAAAATAAGGTTCTCTTAAGTTATCATATATCATTAATGAGGAGAAAGGAAAAGCACTAGGTTTCACAAAAAATACTAAGTCATTTATTTTTATCATTCTTCATCATGTAGCTATTTCATAATAACCTAACATGTTCACATTCATAGTAAGGAACACACAAAAAAAATATCTGCTTTCAATGTCTGCAATCAAAGCTTAGATATAATCTGTTAGTTTTGATTCAAACTTGTAAATGATTAAATATTAAACAAAAATCAAATATTTGATTTTATTTCAGTAAATAATAGTTAAAAGGTTTATATTTATATAGTGAGAGTTAAGTAGTCTTTGAATATATACATTTAAAGTAAGTGTGGGCCATGCAATCTAAATTTAATTCATCTTCTGAAAAAAATAATAATGATTAGGCATATATAATGATGTAATTAACAATTAGTTGTCTGTAAGGTAAGTAAAAATATTTTCCTCCCATCATTAAATATATTTCACCAATTCTCTGTGAAGAATATGTTTACTTTAAAGTCTTTTTTTTTAATTTTTTTAATCTTTATTTATTTTTGAGAGAGGGAAAGAGACAGAGTGTGAGTGGGGGAGGAACAGAGAGAGGGAGACACAAAATCCAAAGCAGGCTTCAGGCTCCAAGCTGTCAGCACAGACCCTGATGCAGGGCTCAAACTCACAAACCATGAGATCATGACCTGAGCTGAAGTTGGATGCTTAACTGACTGAGCCATCCAGGCGCCCCTACTTTAAAGTCTTTTAAATTCCATGCATGTTATGAAACTAATAGGTAGTTTCTCTAAGTAAAATACCTGTAATTAATTCCAAGAAAGATGTAGAAGATATCTAGTAACATTTGATGGATTGATTATTGAATGGTGGATCTCTTGGCAACATCATTTACTTGCTGATTGATTGCTATAATAGAGGCACTTTTGGACCCCTATCAACACATACTAATGTCAACATTTAGATAAATTAGAATGTCAAGTTCTTACCATATAGAGTTTACAACAGGTTTTGAGGGAAATGATTTCTGACTGGAGGTCAAAAAATAATGACATGGTGACATTACAGCTGTCAGAAGTTGGTAGAGCACAGGAGAGCAAAGTAGAAAATAATGAAATCAGAATAAGAAAGATAATCAAGGAATAGAAAGCAGTAGTAACATTTATAGAAGGTTTGTTCTTAAACTGGAAGTTGGAATTTAGTCTTCATCCATATATAAGCTAAATATCCATTGTCACTGATCACTCCTAATTATTTAGATGGCTTATAAACTACAGCATTCAAGCAAAAATAGAATTTCTAATACAGCCAGATTCCTCATTTCTTAGATGTGGATGTTGGAACTAAAAAGGAAATTATTAGAGGTCACATAATTAATTATTGGCAAACATAACTGCTATTTTCATAGTATTTGTTATTTAATATTGTTTAGGCTAGATTGTAAAATAATGCTTTCTTATGATTATCTCTACCAACTTTGTGTGAAGATGCCCAGTGTAATGAAAAAGAAGTAAATTTTGGAGTCATACTCTGAGGATCAAATCTGAGAAATATTATGTGTTTAAATGTTTAAATGTTCTAGAACTCATTTCTTTCATTTGAAGAGAATAAGTTTTACTATCTGTAGAGATGTTATACATATCAAATGTCATTCAACAGATATTGTTAATTCCTCTTTAGTAGATATTTATTGGATATTAGATGTTTATATCACAATTCTCTTGTTGTTCTGAGTTATCAATAAGGGGTCCAAAGATTATGTTGCTCAATATGTTCATAAATGTACAGTGTTTAAAGATCCCCATTCTTCTTGCTTAAATTACTGTACAGAAATATTTATCAATATTAAAACTTAAAATAATGTCCCAATTTAGCCAAATTTTACAATGATGCTTAGCCTAAAATGATTGATATTTTAAGTTTTAAAACCTTGGCTGTTACTAGGAATATAGAATTTTTCTTCCCCTTGAAAGAATTTATGTTGAAAATTCTACTTTGTGTCAGAAAAGTATGTAAATAAATTAAGAGCATAGGATTTGATATTCAACAGAGTTACTGCCATCCCTGAAACATGTCATTTATTATACGTATGACCATGGGAAGGTTAATATTGTATCTCCAAACTCTAGTTTTCTCAATAATGAAATAAAAAAGGGAAAATGTAATAAAAAAAGAAAGGGAAAAGAAACCTTAGTAACCATCTCACAGGGTATAGAGGAGTGACTAGGAGATCTAAAGTACCTGAAACAATATTGGATATAATAATAAGCTCTTAAAAGTATATATTACTCATTGAATAAATTAATGGGCATATTTGGTTTTAAAAGCACTATTAGTTTATGAGAGCTCTGTAACTCTAAATTTTATCTACTAAAACACTTCATTCTAACACACACACACATACACCTCCATATCCTTTGTGATCATTAACTGTTTAGGAAAAGGATGTTTTTTTTTAATGGTGCTTTAAGCTGATTACATGAAAAACACAGAAACCATTTTATTAGTGATGTAAATACATAATAATTAAGAATGAAACTGACAGGATTTCTTTTATATCAAGAAAACTGATCTTTGATCTTAATATAAATATATGAAGATAGGTACATATCACTTAGTAATATGTGGTAGGTTTAAAACACTATATTAAGAAATCTGTTATTCATTGTTACTTAAAAAGAAATCTCTAGTTCTAAAACTATTTTATAATACTTCAATGATAAAGTGTTTAAATATACATACTCAGTTATTTTCATTGAATGCACAACATATAACAAAATTTCAACCTGTCTAGTAGGACTTTCGGGTGTTAAACAGGCAGTTAGGAATTTTTTTAATGGTTTTTTTGTTTTGTTTTTGTTTTTTGTTTTTTTTTTTTAATATATGAAATTTACTGTCAAATTGGTTTCCATACAACACCCAATGCTCATCCCAAAAGGTGCCCTCCTCAATACCCATCACCCACCCTGCCCTCCCTCCCACCCCCCATCAACCCTCAGTTTGTTCTCAGTTTTTAACAGTCTCTTATGCTTTGGCTCTCTCCCACTCTAACCTCCTTTTTTTTTTTTTTTTCCTTCCCCTCCCCCATGGGTTTCTGTTTCGTTTCTCAGGATCCACATAAGAGTGAAACCATATGGTATCTGTCTTTCTCTGTATGGCTTATTTCACTTAGCATCACACTCTCCAGTTCCATCCACGTTGCTACAAAAGGCCATATTTCATTTTTTCTCATTGCCACGTAGTATTCCATTGTGTATATAAACCACAATTTCTTTATCCATTCATCAGTTGATGGACATTTAGGCTCTTTCCATAATTTGGCTATTGTTGAGAGTGCTGCTATAAACATTGGGGTACAAGTGCCCCTATCAGTACTCCTGTATCCCTTGGATAAATTCCTAGCAGTGCTATTGCTGGGTCATAGGGTAGGTCTATTTTTAATTTTCTGAGGAACCTCCACACTGCTTTCCAGAGCGGCTGCACCAATTTGCATTCCCACCAACAGTGCAAGAGGGTTCCTGTTTCTCCACATCCTCTCCAGCATCTATAGTCTCCTGATTTCTTCATTTTGGCCACTCTGACTGGCGTGAGGTGATATCTGAGTGTGGTTTTGATTTGTATTTTCCTGATAAGGAGCGACGTTGAACATCTTTTCATGTGCCTGTTGGCCACCCGGATGTCTTCTTTAGAGAAGTGTCTATTCATGTTTTCTGCCCATTTCTTCACTGGGTTATTTGTTTTTCGGGTGTGGAGTTTGATGAGCTCTTTATAGATTTTGGATACTAGCCCTTTGTCCGATATGTCATTTGCAAATATCTTTTCCCATTCTGTTGGTTGCCTTTTCGTTTTGTTGGTTGTTTCCTTTGCTGTGCAGAAGCTTTTTATCTTCATAAGGTCCCAGTAATTCACTTTTGCTTGTAATTCCCTTGCCTTTGGGGATGTGCCGAGTAAGAGATTGCTATGGCTGAGGTCAGAGAGGTCTTTTCCTGCTTTCTCCTCTAAGGTTTTGATGGTTTCCTGTCTCACATTCAGGTCCTTTATCCATTTTGAGTTTATTTTTGTGAATGGTGTGAGAAAGTGGTCTAGTTTCAACCTTCTGCATGTTGCTGTCCAGTTCTCCCAGCACCATTTGTTAAAGACACTGTCTTTTTTCCATTGGATGTTCTTTCCTGCTTTGTCAAAGATTAGTTGGCCATACGTTTGTGGGTCTAGTTCTGGGGTTACTATTCTATTCCATTGGTCTATGTGTCTGTTTTTATGCCAATACCATGCTGTCTTGATAATGTTTATTTATTTTTGAGGGAAAGAGACAGAGTGCAAGCAGGAGAGGGGCAGAGAGAGAGGGAGACACAGAATATGAAGCAGGCTCCAGGCTCTGAACTGTCAGCACAGAGCTCAACTCAGTGCTCAAACTCATGAGCCATGGGATTGTGACCTAAGCTGAAGTCATATGCTTAACCAACTGAACCACCCAGGTGCCCCAGGCAGTCATGATTTCTGATCTCATATAGTTCACAGTTAGTTAAAGAATAACTATAAAAATAAAAAAGGGAATAAAAATATATTTTATTTTATGATGGTATACCTACATGTGCTGGGTATGTCGACAGGTGATCTAGCCCAACCTAAACTGCAAGGAAAACCTCTTCAAGGAAACTTGAAATGGGTATGAGTTAAGCAGAAGAAGCAAACAGGGGAGTGGCTCCAGAAAGAAGGAACATGTCAGAACTCTAGGATCTAAGAAAGGACATGCTACATTAAAACATCTGCTAAAAAATCTGCTACAAGAAGAATGTATGAGAAGACTGGGATAAGAGACACAAAGATGAGAGACTATGAAGGAAAGGACGACAGAGTTAAGGAAGATTCTTGTCTCTCCTCTAAATTCAAAAGATAAAAATGGAATGATTCAAAAAACGAATGTAGCATGATATGTAGCTCTGTCTGGAGAACTTAAAATTGGTTTGAAGAAAGAAAAAACCAACAGAAAGTACAAGAGTTTACATGCTGTTGCTGTATTCCAGCGAAGTGAAGACGACGGACACTACAAAATTGATTTTGTTTGTGATATAAAGGATTAACATATTTGAAATAGAATTACAAGGTAAATAGTTTGCCAATTGGTAAAGTAGTGTACATGGGAGAGAGAGAGATTAGGAATAATGTTTATGTTTATGGATATTTGTGGCTAATGCATGGGTGATGGTGAGTAGGTTGTACTAAGGAAGACACAGATGTTCCTAGAGAGATAATTTATTTTGGATATATTGGGATTTAATGGCTGTGAGATAGACAAAGAATCAGAAAACACACAATTTGGATGATAATTGATTTAAAAAAAGGAGTAGATGACATTGATGGGAAAGTTTTTATTTTATTTTCAGGCACAGATAAAATATTTCATGTCATTGCAGTTTGTATGAAGAAATTACACGAATTTTTGTGACCTTAATCAGGGAAAGCTATTTCTGGTATTAGCAAAAATGAAAGCTTTGGATAGACAAGGAATTACCCCCAGGTAGAGAAGCTACACTGCCTCTTTCCACCACAATTTAGGCATTGCGTTGGATATCTTTTGTTTGCCTTGCTAGGCCCACTTTATTCTTATTCACCTGCCTAGGGCCCAGGGAGGCTAACCTGCCTAGGCTGTTTCAGTAGGCATTTTTTGCCTTCGGGCTTTGAGTGGTTGCTGCTAAGAGAGAGCCCCTGCAAGAGATGGTAGGAGGGTGGTAAGCTATGGGGAACTGGTTCCACCATGTCACATCTGTTTGCATCCACTGACAGGTGCTGAAGAGTACCTGTCAGAAGGCCCTCTCCACAGAACTTCCTGAGTCTTCAGGTTCTGGAGGCCACAAATCCCCCTCACTCTGTGGGACTAGCAGTAGCAAGGGAGCACAATTCCTATTGCACTATTTCATATGGTAGTTTCCCTATATCCTGAGGGCACTTTTTTTAAAAACATTTATTCTTTTTTTTATTTTTGAGACAGAAAGAGAGTGGGGGAGGGGCAGAGACAGAGGGAGACAGAGAATCCCCAGCAGGTTCCAGCTTTCATTGCAGAGCCCGACACAGGGCTTAATCTCACAATCTTTGGATCATGACCTGAGCTGAAATGAAGAGTCTGATGCTTAACCGACTGAGCCACCCAGGCACCCCTGAAGGCACTTTTACAATAGTCTCTTTTTTACAACTATCCTCAAATGATCCAACTTGAATATGTCATCATATCCTACCAGTTCCTCACTGATAAAATCCTTTAGGTCTCTGCTGCTTTTGACATTTACCCTAAAGAATGTGAAAATAAATAAGGTAAAATGCCTAGGATATTCATAATGTAGTTTTCCAATACAATGAAGCAATAGTGTCCTCTTGTGTTTCCCCACTCATATTGGGATAAAAGACTTAAATGTGAAACAGGAAACCATCATAATCCTAGTGGAGAGGGGTGCTTGGGTGGCTCAGTCAGTTAAGCATCTAACTCTCATTTATGACCTAAATCACAATATCATGGTTCGTGAGTTCTGGCCCCATGTCGGGCTCCGCGCTGGCAGTGTGGAACCTGCTTGGGATTCTCTCTCTCTCTCTCTCTCTCTCTCTGCCCCTCCCACTCTCTCTCTGTCTCTCTTAAAATAAATAAACAAATTTAGAAAAAATCCTAGAGGAGAAAACAGACAGCAACCACTTTGACCTCAGCCAGAACAACTTCTTCCTAGACATGTTGCTGAAGGCAAGGGAAACAAAAGCAAACATGAACTATTGGAACTTCATCAAGATAAAACAGTTCTGCACAGCAAAGGAAACACTCAGCAAAACTAAAAGGCAGACCACCAATTGGGAGATGTTTGCAAATGACATATCTGATAAAGAATTTACCAAACTCTACACCCCAAAAGCAAATAGCCCAGTTAAGAAATGGGCTCTGTACCAGTATGGAGCCTGCTTGGGATTCTCTCTCCCTCTGTCTCTGCCCCTCCCCCACTCACACAAGAGTGTGCATGTGCACAGGCCCACTCTCTAACTCTCAAAATAAATAAATAAACATTCAAAAAAGAAGACAACCATATGGCTAACAGATACATAAAAACATGCTCAACATCATCAGGGAAATACAAATCAAAACCACAATGAGATACCATCATGTCACGCCTGTCAGAATGGCTAAAATTAAAACACAAGAGGAGAGATAGCAGGTGGCGGTGAGGATGCAGAGAAAGGGGAACCCTCTTGCACTGTTGGTGGGAATGCAAACTGGTATAGCCACTGTGGAGAATAATATGGAGGTTCCTTAAAAAACTGAAAATAGAACTACCCCATGATACAGCAATTGCACTATAGGTATTTACCCAAAGGATACAAAAATACAGATTCGAAGGGGTATGTGCACCCCAATGTTTATAGCAGCATTATCAACAATAGCCAAAATATGGAGAGAGTCCAAATATCCATCGATTGATAAATGGATAAAGAAGATGTGGTATACATACATACAATGGAATATTATTCTGTCATCTAAAAGAATGAGGTCTTATTATTTGCAATGGTGTGGATAGAGCTAGAATGTAGTATGCTAAGTGAAATAAGTCAATCAGAGAAACAAATATCATATGATTTCACTCATGATAGAAAATAACTCTGACTAGTCATTGCAATCTGTTTAAAGGATTCATACCAGACTTTTCTATAAGGTAATGGTGAAAATATTATACTCCTAGTGCTTGGTACCAGAATTCTATTTATTGTGATATTTAACACTTTTGCTAAAACTAATTCATAAACTAACTTAGAAAAAGCTAATAATAAAAGAATCCCAAGCATAGGCATGGACATTAGGGAGCTAACAGAAGGTAACAGAAAGGAGGCACAATCTTATGGGGTTTACAAGTCAGAGAGCCATGGACTAATTTATGTGATATGATCCTTTAACAGTAATGCAGTAAGAATGACACTTGATAATATTTTTTAACTATATTAATTAGTAGACTTTTGTAAAAACCAGTACGAGGGTTGAATTTGGCCATTAGGTGGTTAGGATGGAATTGAAATGGGTTGCTTACACACAGCTAAGGGGACACTCATGATCATATGGAAAAAGACACCCTTAATTCATTGAAATCTTGTGGTTGTCTCTATGTTCTCATAAGTCAAACTGGAAGGTGTGATACAAATTTACCTAAATTCCTGATAGGTAGAATAGATTCTTCTGTCCAAGATTCCCTGATCCATATTAACAAAGACGAACCGCAGTTATAACCATAAAACTATTATACAATCTTAATATTATGAAATATATTTATATTCAAAGATATTTTAATGGTATGTTAACATCAATGTGTATTTTCAAATCAGATTTATTACAATGTTATATCTTACTATACAAATTTTATTTTTAAATAAGCCCTTTATTAACTTTAAATATAAAGAATTTGGTTTTTTTTAAATAGAGATATATAAAATAATTTAAATATCAGTTGACTAATACAACCAAGATTGTAATATCTAGAGTTACTGAAAAGAGATCACTAGCATTCTGCTCAAGATTAGTTTATGTCTCGTTATTCTATATTTTATATAATTGTTAATTGGAAATTGGACTCCTATTTAATCAAACAATTGTTAAAATGCTATATGAATAAATACATATAGAATTTTTTTAATGCCTCTCTATGGAATCACTATTAATATGGCATTAGTAGAGAAAAATAGGAATACAGTGTCTTGAGAAATACATTTGTAGCATCAGGCTACTCTAGATTCAGAAAACAGCACTGTAGTGAGTTGGGAAAAAAAGTATGAGAGGAGGAAATGAAAGAAAAAGTAATGAGGAATAAAGTTGAGGAAAACAAGAATTATAGAATAATAGAAGCAAAGCAATTGATGTGGGAGTTATGGAATTTTATAAGTCTTTGACCTTAATTCTCAGCTATTCTGAAATTAAATAAAGGAAGTTATTTAACTTTCCTTATTGGAAAATGAATGTAGTGGACAAATTGACCCCAAAGCACCCTTCTAACTTAATTTCTTATGCTTCCAGGAATTGAAGTTAGTGACTATTAATTATCATCATAATAAAAGGAAATGTTAAATGATGACAAATATCAGAAACCACTTTGGCACTGTTTCTGTGAATAAAGTGCATATCAATCCCTAGTGTGCACTGAATAACATCGACCTCAAAAAAACCTTGAGAAATTATGTGACTCTGACCTGCAACTCATTATTTAATGCCTGGAAATATCAATCCATTTGTAAATGCCCCCACTGCCCCCAATGAATTGTACATACCTTAGATAAGGATCACATTTTTTCTTATGGCTTGATTTTTATCAAGAAGTGTTTATTGATTAATTACGCACACACATATTTTGTCCACTTATTTGACTTTCTTCTCTCTCTCTCTCTCTCTTTTTTTCTCTACAGATATTGGCTGTAGATATCTAGATCTAGATATACATATTGAGGGGGGGGGGACAGAGGACAAGTCAAACTAATGACTAATAAGAGACAATGGCCTTATGTTGGAAAATGAAACATAGTATTGCTAATACATTAGATACTAAAGACAAATTATTTTACTTAAACTTCAAAAGACACCGCAAGATGGGATTTTCATTCCCAATTTATCTACTTTTGAAGTTTAATTAATTGAATCTAAGTCTATTTTTTTTCTCACTAAAACAGGGCATTACATTATTTTAAATCTACTTCGTAATTATTGCACCTACTTAAAAATACACTTTTTGTAGTTTTCACTATACATGGGGCACTGTGCCTCAAGTCTCCTTAATATTCCAATAAATATTTGCATGTACTCTATTTCAGTATCAGAAATGCAGCAAAACAGTTAAAGTAAGTGGAAACTTATGGTGGATGTCTTTCTAGGTATTGAAAGTTGTTTGCTTTTCTGGAGATAAATAAATTTGTCAAGCCAGAAAATTATGACATATTTATATCCAACAAGAATTCTGAATTTCATTAGGACTGAGTGATAGGCTGCCGGAAATTGGATTTGGATTTGGAGATATCAGCTTACCCTATATGTGTGGTTCTAGGAAGAAGAGCCTCCTTATTGGCAGGAGTGAACCTGAGAGGAAAAAAACAGTCCAAGCTCGCTACTACTGACAAACATTAATTATGAAAGAACTTGACTTCTATGATAATTTACATAAAATTAAGAGTCAGAAAAGAAAATAATATCTAATGTTAATCCCAATCTAAATTTCAGAACAGGACAAATGAAACGAAATTTGTCCAAATGTTAAGATTACATATTTGAAAACTACTTTTCAATTCATGAATAAAAATAATGTTTCAGGAAATAAATATAAATTTTAGTAGAATGAGAGAAAATACGTTCTTTTTAAAATATATAGTTAGGGCTAAAGAAAAATAAGATAGAAAAATTTCTTGAGGTTTCAATTATATATATGTATATATTTGTACATACATATATATATATGTATATATATTTATATATATATATAAACTGTTAGTGTTTACATTTTCCTCAGAGAAAGGGTTAAGATTATCATCATGTTCAGTATAAGACATATTAGGCAAGGGTGTTTGGTAGTATGTTTTTTTCCTTGCTGGGCAAGCATTTGTTATATAGTGAAAATGCAAAAACAGACAAATTTTCTAATGCCACAGAGACCTGAATTGTAAAAACAAAGGTTAGTTGCAAATATTTAATCCATCTAAAAAAATAACAGAGATTTAATATTTGTTTATTGAGTTTCTGATTGCAGTTTTTTGCCAAAATGTGAGATTGTGACACTGAATTACATAGTAAAGTTCTTCACAAGATTATTTCCAAAACCTTCAAAATACTAATGAAATTCAGAATTCTTCCTGTTGGATATAAATATGTCATAATTTTCTGGCTTGACACATTTATTTATCTCCAGAAAAGCAAACAACTTTCAATACCTAGAAAAACATTTAGCTACAATATATGATATACTAATAAACTAATTGTATTTGGTGAATGATATTAATATTTATTTTCATATACTTAAAATTTTGTAATATTAGATTGTTGTCCATACCTTTCTAAAGTTTTGATATGATATAAATTTTGTTATTATATGAAACTACTAAAATTACTAAATTAAAAACAAACTAGTATTAAATAGGTAAAATAGTTATCATTATTTTAAATTTCTTTCATGTGCTAACCTCAAAATAAGTCACACACACACACACACACACACACACACACATAATTATAATAAGCATAAGCACACATAGTGATTGTGCCAAATAACTTAATGAAAAAAAAAAAAAAACCCTGTCTAGAAGTAAATTGGAAGCTTGTATTATCTTTGAGAATCTAAAGATTATACTGAAGATAGACATTATATAATACTTAAATACAATTTAAAATTCTAAGTAGCTTGAAATCCTCATAGGCCACAAGAAATTGTTTCCCAGTGCAGCACAATCTCTCCCATTTTTGCCCCTGATATGTCACAATCACATACCCAATCACCCATTCAAATTGCTGGAAAAAGAGGAAAAAAAAAAAAAAAAGCAAAAAAACTATCAGAGATGAAAGGATTCAATGTGCTTCCCTACCAACTTAATGATAGTTGTCCTTCACTTTCCTTTTCTCTTTTCTTGTGATTTCATACTGCCTTGCAATCAATATTAACCAGTTAAAAAATAAAGATGTTGTTTCCTAGGCATATCATATCAAAGGTATGGACTGAATTGCTCCTTTTCTTCAGCAATTAAGATGCATAACTGGTGCAGCTGCTCTGGAAAACAGTGTGGAGGTTCCTCAAAAAAATAAATAGAACTACGCTATGACCCAGCAATAGCGCTACTAGGAATTTACCGAAGGGTTACAGGAGTGCTGATGCATAGGGGCACATGTACCCCAATGACTATAGCAGTGCTTTCAACAATAGACAAATTATGGAAAAAGCCTAAATGTCCATCAACTGATGGATGGATAAAGAAGATGTGGTTTATATATACAATGGAATACTACTTGGCAATGAGAAAGAAGGAAATCATGCCATTTGCAGTAATGTAAATGGAACTGGAAGGTATTATGCTGAGTGAAATAAATCAGTCAGAAGGACAGATATATGTTTTCACTCATATGTGGATCTTGAGAAACTTAACAGAAGACAATGGGGGAAGGGAAGGGGAGAAAAATAGTTACAGAGAGGGAGGGAGGCAAACCACAAGAGACTTAAATACAGAGAACAAACTGAAGGTGGATGGGGGGTGTTGGGGAGAGAGGAAAATGGGTGATGGGCATTGAAGATGGCACTTGTTGGGATGAGCACTGGGTGTTGTAGTAAGCCAATTTGACAATAAATTATATTCATAAAAAAGTAACATAATTTATCAAATTTAAAAAGATGCATAAATCATACAAGGAGAAATATCAAATCATTCTAAGATCTTAAAGTAGTGACCCTAATTAACAATTGGACTTAATTATCAAAGGCAGACAGTAAGTTTACACAGTGTCTTAATTTTTTTAAGGGAAAGAGAGAGAGAGAGAAACAGTTAAGAATTACTATATATACATTGATACATGACTTCCTTGGATTTCAAATGTTGGCCAATAAATGTATGGTTTTATTGAGACCATTGGCCCCAATAATTCTCTTTCAAGATTTAAAACAGTGGTATATTACTATATTTTTATAACAAAAAATGAAAATAGAAGCATCTTTCAATTTTTTAGTTTATACTTTAAAAATGTAACAGTTATTTGTCTCTGGGTTGCAAAAATTCTCAATTTTTACATATCAAGTTTTTTTTATATTAAATAGAAGTATATTTAGTAGAAAAACTATTATCAGTGAAAGAAAAACTTTATCTTTCTAAACAAAAAAACTTTAAATTTATGGGTTTTTTTAAGATTTATTTGTTTTTGAGAGAGAGTGTGAGCTGGGAAGGGGCAGAGAGAGGGGGGCACAGAAGATCCAAGACAGGCTCTGCACTGACAGCAGCAAGCCTGATTCAGGGCTCAAACTCACAAACTGTGAGATCATGACCTGAGCTGAAGTCCGATGCTCAACCAACTGAGCCACCCTAAATTTATGTTTCTATAGGTTATTTCACCGTATCTGTAAACAGATGACATTACATGAATTGAGGGAGAGATTATTGGGTGATCTCAATATGTACTTTGAGGATGATAATACATGCATAATTCATAACTATGGCGATCTTAAAATGTAATTATATGTTAAGACTTTCTTCACTCTAATTTTCTGAACAAATTCTAAGCCTGAAAATATATAATAATTTTCACTTTGAAACCAGTCTCCTTAAAGACTTTTTTCTAAAAATAGAATTTACTTAACTATCTTTAAATGTAATTCATAAAAATATATGTATTATAAAATTAAGAGAATAAACAGCCCAATTTTGGACTTGTAACTTTAGTTAACTTGATGAAATTCAGTTTTTTCTAATAAAATGATTAATTTATTCCTCATCATATTAATATGATAACCAGCTAATATCCTGAGATTACATTTATTTGAACCATTTAGATCAGTTTGCATTGCTATTAACTAGAATTAATATGAAATCGATAGCTTCACCATGGAAATCCTGTTATCTCTGAAAAATTCTCTTATTTCTGTTGATTCATAGTAATACATTAACCAAATGTAGTTGTTCTCAGATTACAAGAGAACTACTACTTTAGTTTTCCATGTACAAAAAACTGTCAATAATACATACAATTAATGCTATGAATGAAACTAATGTATGAAGTATACTCATTAATTCCTTATATTTAATTATTAAATATAATTATCAGTCATATCAATTACATGGGAAATAATATTAAGAAATTAAGAAGTTCTTAAATGTGTCTATCTGGGCATTTTCCTAATATTTATGTACAAAATTGAACACTCATGATTACTGGGAAGCTTTTTTCTTTTTTTTTTTTTCTTCTCACCAATCTGTAATTATAATATAATTGTAGTTGGTTTTATGGTGCATTTAACTCATGTGTCAAGATTTTGATAGTCCAGGAAAATAAGTTCTTGATTTTCAAATATCTGAACATAATCACATACAGTACCTCCATTAGATCATAACTGGATTGAAATATTTTCCAAATATACAGATGCTAAGAAAGAAACCTGGAAATCAAATGGAAAATGTCTTTGATGCCTTCCTTAATATATCAACAATATTTCTCACTTCCCCCTCATCTCTCTATTCTTCCTTCCCTTCCCCTTTCTCTGTCTCTCTTCTTTGTCTTCACCTTTCTCCTCCTCTCCTTCCCTCCTCTCTTTTTGTCTTCCTTTTCGACTCCCCTGCCTTCTTTTTCTCCTCCTCCCCCTTCTTTTTCTTCCACTATATCTTTTCTAAATCAGTATAGATCAAATTTTTTAAATTTAAGCACTAGTAAAATTTGGGACTAATAATTCTTTGTGTGGGGACTGCCCTATGCATTATAAAGTGTCTAGCAGCATTTTTGACATCTATTCCCTAGATGCCCAGAGCAAATGTCCTGTAGTGACAATAAAAAAAATCTTCAGATATTGCCACTGATATAGAAGCTTAAATTAGCCTTGATGCTTTTGAAGAGTTCTTAGTAGAATATTTTGTACTTCTATATGGATTTATTATTGTTCTTGTTATTATTATTATTTGTTTTAGAAAGAGAGGGTGCAAGCAGGGGAAGAGGGGCAGCCTGGGGGGTGGAGAGAGAGAGAGGGAGAGAGAGTATCTTAAGCAGGCTCCATGCTCAGCACAGAGCTCAAATAGCTTGATCCCACAACCTTGGTATCATGACCTGAACCAAAATCAAGAGTTGGACGCTCAACCAACTGAGCCACCCAGGTGCCCATGTATGGATTTACTATTTTTAAGATGTTAACTAACTGCTAAATGCAAGGACACATGCTAGATTCCTTGTGCTACAAATTCTTTCTTGGATGATCCTTTTGCTTTAGGACATATTGAAAGCTATAGAGAATAGATAAGGAGAAGTTTTATTTAATAAACACATAAATGAAAATTGTTTTTAATCCAGTCATATCTACTGAATAGCAGTTTAGACTTTTTTCAGCTTCCCTTTAAACATTTTTAGTTGGGGGTGCCTGGGTGGCTTAGTTGGTTAAGCATCCAATTCTTGATTTCAGCTCAGGTCATGATCTCACGGTTTGTGGGATTGAGTCCCACATCAAGCACCATGCTGACAGCAGGGAACCTGCTTAGGATTCTTTCTCTCCCTCTCTCTGCCCTTCCCTACCTGTGTGCTCGCTCGCGCTCTCTCTCTCTCTCTCTCTCAAAATAAATAAACATCAAAAAATCCAATTTTAGTTATATGTATAACAAACATTCCAAACACCTTAGTATCTCAAAATTAGAGATAACTCTCTTCTCTTCCACATCTTTGTTTTTCTTCTTATATAAGTTAAGTGATTCTTTCTAAAAATTATATTATTTCTAAAAATCTTTGATATAACTGTTCCTTAAATTGGTTATCTCTTTTGATTCCCTAAATATATTTGTAGATAAGATTTTCTTTTTTTTTTTCTTTGTAGGGACTTCATTTCTTGAGTTCAATCCCTCATCTATAGTAATAGCTTCACTGACTTGATTTTTGTACTCCTCAGTTTTCTGGAATACAGACAGAAGCAAAAGATGATATTGTTGACATAGAATAGTCAAAAGGTGAGTAGAGAGATCCTGCTAATGGTCTATATAATGTTCCAGGAAGAAAAAAGAGCCTTTCAGGAAATAGAATTGAGGGTGTGGGTAACAGTGACATGTCAGGTCATTTATACATTGAGAATGGGACAATACGTGATACTCTGTACCAGACTTTAAGAAGGTATTCCTTCCCTTTATATTCCTCCCAAATATAAAATAATATTTTAAGCTATGATTATATAGAGTATAGAGTTGAACCTCTATCAATAAAAATCTTAAACTTTGTGTCTTCTTTAGGATAATATTTGAGTCAGTTGTAGATCATAATAGCCATAACAATTTCTAATTATTTCTCTCTCCTAACTCTGATGAAAATGAGACAATAAAATTCTGATTTAATTTCTACCTATTATTAGATAAAACCTAGCCAAGAAGAAAGAAAGAAAGAAAGAAAGAAAGAAGAGAGAAAGAAAAGAGAGAGAAAGAAAACAAACAAACAAAAAAGAAACAAAGAAAGAAACAAAGAAACAAAGAAAAAAACAGTCACAAACCCTGGACAATGAAACTTTTTAGTGACAACAGCATAGCTAAAAGGAAAACTCTTGAGGAACAGAATAAAACTCTTCTAACACCAGTGAATTGAGAGGGTTACAAAGAATCCATTAAAGAGGGGGAAAAAATAAAACTGTCTGGTGATGCTTTTTCACAGCAGAGGAAGACACATAACAAGCAGGAAGCTAAAGAAAAAAAAAAAAAGTCCTATTGAAAGATATATAAGAAGACTACCCTAAAGCATTGAAGAAATAACTTTCTTTGAACTGGATTTATTGTTCAGAGTAGGACAGGAACATAGAAATTATGTGATTCATACCTTCAAAAAGATTAAAAAGAAAAGTTTCTTCTCAGAAAGTAGAACTAGCCTTCACAGGGAAGAACAAATCTGCAATAAAAACTATTAAATATTGTTTAAAAGCAAAGTTGCCAAATTTAAAGTTGAGATATTCTCATTACAAAAGAATATCATGAATTAAATTAAGCAGAAACACAAATACAACCACAAATATACAAAACTACAACCACAAGCAAATATACAATGGCACACACACAACTATTCATAAATATACATCCACTGTATATATAAGTACACATGGATTTACAATATAAACCAGAAAAGTAATATACTGTATTTATTATATCATATCATATCATATCATATTATATTATATTACATTACAAATACTGGTAAATTAATTCCCCAAGAAGAAATTTAATAATCTCTGATAGTTATCTCTGTTCAAAATACATTAAAACTGAAAATGGAAACATACATAAAATTAGATTTCTAAAAAATAACCCCTTGGGAGCAAACTAAAAATTTCTCGCTAACATTTAGGAGAAAGAAAATGTCAACTGTATATTTATGGTTTACTAACTGTAAATATTAAAAAGGTCTCATTCATAGGACAGTTAACCCTTTCATATGTTCAGATATTTTTGATATCTTAATCCTTTTTGTGTGAGATCTAAAATCACTTTCCTAAAGAGTATTTCTAAAATTTACTCCTGGAGATGACATGTCACGCTATACATGAAAAAATTTTCCTAATTACTCATCCTTGATCACAGCTTTATTTATTCTTCTTTTTCTGAAAAGCAGGTTGTGATGATAAAATTAAGATCCCTCTCTGATAAGACTGAGCACAGCCAAACTCATCATAACTATTATTTATTCAAGTATCTTGATTCTGTTACTCTGAACCTTTTGTTTTCCTGCACTAAATGCTCAGACCTCAGCCTATAAGAAAGCAAATGGTTTTCTTATGGTATTTCAGGCATTATGAAATAAAATTTCAGACACAATATGCACAATTGCCAAGTTTCCCTACACCAATGCTCTCCTGAAATGATGGAGAAGAGGGGGTGTAACAGGAAGGATGAGAAGGATGGCTGAGGAAAAATACATGGTTGTCATTAGCAAGAAGAAGTAAGCACTGCACTCTGACCCATATTTTCAATTTCCAATGTATTTGCTCCCATAAACACTCTTCCAGGTAACTTATTTTGGCATACACTTGAAAGAGTGTCTTAGTTGCTTGTGTGTGTGTGTGTGTGTGTGTGTGTGTGTGCGCGCGTGTATTTTACTCTGTATCTGATAATTCCATAACTACTTCCTCTGGTTATTGTTCTGCCCCCACTCCATTGTGGACTCTTGCTTCACCATGCATTCTGACATTTTTGGTTGTATAATCCTGTGTGATCAAACTTCACCTGTGGCAAATCTTGGAAGAAAGAAGTCCTCTAGAGAGAATTTTGCTTGCTTTACTAGGTTCCAGGATTCCTAACAACCAGAGACTGTTTTAAAATAACTCCTTGCCTCCAGGATTATTGGATCTGAGGTAATTTTATCTTTGGGTAGCAAACTGTTTTCCCCTACTCTCCAACTACTCACAGTTTGAGACAGGTGATTTCTTAACTTATCTCCTTGTGGATTCAATTTTACTGAAGTTTATTTTTTAACTAAGGATTTAGGTTTTGGATTTTGCAGCTTTATGTTTTCACTTCCACATGGGAAGGGCCCTGCCTCCTTCCCATAATACAAAAAAAGAAAGAAAGAAAGAAAGAAAGAAAGAAAGAAAGAAAGAGAGAAAGAAAGAAAGAGAGAGAGAAAGAAAGAAAGAAAGAAAGAAAGAAAGAAAGAAAGAAAAGGAAAGGGAAAGAAAAGAAAAGAAAGAAAAGAAAAAGAAAAGAGAAAAAAGTCTATTCAAGTTGTCAAAGATTTTCAGTTATCCATAAGAATTCTAAGATGCTTACTTTTCTGGATTCCAATTTTTACATATTTGGTGTCTGTATTTCTCTTATTAATTTATATTCAGTGATGTAAAGTCATTTTCCTACATATTGATTATTTTGCCATACAACAGTTATTCAGACTTTCTTGTTTATTGTACTTATTCAGTGGGGTGTCATTTGTATTTATAGCATGGCTGGGATGCTGTATTAATTATTCATCAAAAGTAAATTGATTTATTAACAAAATGTCAATGCCTCGTTTTTTTTCAATTTTCAATATTCAATATTCAAATGTTTTGTTTCAATTCAATGCTTATGGATCCATGAAGGTCAATACAGTGGACCTCAGTGTCTGTAACTATACCTCTTGGCGTATACCTTTTACCTCTTGGCATACATAAATTTAGTTGATTTTTAAAAAATCTTTCATATATAAGTATGAATTATATTACCTCTAATACAAGATAGAACTAATTGCATGCAGCCATATTGAGTGCAAAATCCCTTTTCATTTCAAGACACTTTAAAAAATTTGAAATTGATTTTTGGCACACAAAAGAACCAGTATTGAGTAAAAAGATGACTTTTCACATAATTTTTACATTTTTTTTTAAGAATTTTTTTTTCAACGTTTTTTATTTATTTTTGGGACAGAGAGAGACAGAGCATGAACGGGGGAGGGGCAGAGAGAGAGGGAGACACAGAATCGGAAACAGGCTCCAGGCTCCGAGCCATCAGCCCAGAGCCTGACGCGGGGCTCGAACTCACGGACCGCGAGATCGTGACCTGGCTGAAGTCGGACGCTTAACCGACTGCGCCACCCAGGCGCCCCAATTTTTACATTTAAAAACATGAAAAAGTAGTCTTTTGTGTTTGTCTACAAACCAATATTAAAAACAAATTCAGTTTGTGACACTGAATATTTAGTTAAAGTTTATTTATTTATTTTAGAGAGGAGAGGGAAAGAGAGAGTAGAGGAGGGGCAGAGAGGGAGAGAGGGAGAAAGGGAGTCCCAAGCTGGCTCCATGCTGCCAAGAGCAGCGCCCACCTCAGGGCTCAATCTCATGAACTGTGAGATCATGACCTAAACAGAATTCAAGAGTCTGATGCTTAACTGACTGAGCTACCCTGGTGCTGGAACACTGAATATTTAAACATGGGAGAATACATAGAGAAAAGCAAAAATAGTGAGAAATTTTATTCCCAATGTGGTGGTAGAAGCAACTAATTTAGTATTCCGAATAAAAAAGCTGTAGCTAATCATTATATAACCTACTAAGAGTAGATATTTTAGACAACTAGATCTAAATACTAAAATACTCTTTTGAGAGGCGCCAGGGTGGCTCAGTTGGTTAAGCATCTGAGACTCCAATTCAGGTCATGATATCGTGGTTCCTGGGTTGGAGCCCCACATGTGCTGACACCATGGATCCTGGAGCCTGCTTTGGATTCCATGTCTCCCTCTCTCTCCTCCCCTCCCCAGCTTGTGATCTCTGTCTCTGTCCCTTTCTCTCTCTCTCTCAAAACTGAATAAATATTTTTTAAAAATCTGTTGAGGGGCACCTGGCTGTCTCAGTCGGTTAAGCATCCAGCTCTTGGTTTAAGCTCAAGTCATGGTCTCACAGTTCGTGGGTTCGAGACCACCCCCCCACCCCCCCACCCCAGTGGAACTCTTCACTAACAGTGCAGAGCCTGCTTGGGATTCTCTCTCTCTCTCCCTCTCTCTGTCCCTCCTTCACTCTGTCTCTCCCTCTCTCTCAAAATAAATAAAATGTAAAAATAAAATAAAATAAAATACTTTGTTGATAGAACTTCCTTTAAAGACTGGCTAATGGAAATTCTTAGAACAGAAAGGAAATGATAGAAGCAGAAAGTTTGGAACATTGAAGAAAGAAAAAACAACAGAAAGAACAAAAATGTGGTTATATATAATAGACTTTCCTTTTAATAAGCTTTATAAGTCACATAGGTGATTGCATTAAAAATTATGACACTATATGATTCTTAAGACTGTGATATTTACTAGTAGGGAAGGTAAAAGCAACTAAATTGAAGTAAGATTTACATACTTCACATATACACAAACACAAATTCAAAATGGAAGACACATACAAAAACATACAAAAAGATACACTCAAAACCGCTATATATCTATCTATATATATATATATATATATATATATATATATATATATATATCTCAAGATACATATATATATCAAGATGGGATTCTAAGAATATATTCAAGTAACTCAACAGAAAGACAAGAAAAGAGAATAATGAGAAACAGAGAAAACAAACAGAAAACAAAAAAATTATAGACTTTAGCCCTAACACACTAATTACCTTTAAAGTAAATGACCTAAATATATCAACAAAAGGCAAGATTGACAGAGTAGATAAAAAATATATGAACCAACTATATTCTCTATACAAGAATTGTAATTGACCATAACAAATCATACAAAGATATTTCTTCACTTCAACAGAATTCTTTGTTTAGCTGTTATCTAACCAGAAAAACTTCTGCACAATTCAGGAATTCAAAAGCATCAATATTCCCAAATGTGGGTGATTGTTGTGATTCCCAGAACTCTTAAAGTTTACTCTTACTTTTATTCAACACTTCACGGTGGAGTATCTGTAGGGTTTTTATTCTTTTCCTACAGGAAACCGGAGAATTACCTAGAATGCATGCAATTATGTTTGCAATGTCAATTCCTGTTTCTTTAAAATATCTACTGATTGCTTCATCTGTAGTTTATGTAAGACTTAGTTTATATATTTCTATAATTTTCTTGCCTGGAATTTTCTCCTGACCATAGTGAATGGTGCCACTATCTACTTATTTGGTTACTTATCTACTTATTTGGTTACAAAACACATTTTAGCCACTCTGACTGGCATGAGGTGGTATCTCAGTGTGGTTTTGATTTGTATTTCCCTGATGAGGAGTGACGTTGAGCATCTTTGCATGTACCTGTTGGCCATCTGGATGTCTTCTTTAGAGAAGTGTCTATTCATGTCTTCTGCCCATTTCTTCACTGGATTATTTGTTTTTCGGGTGTGGAGTTTGGTAAGTTCTTTATAGATTTTGGATACTAGCCCTTTATCCGATATGTCATTTGGAAATATCTTTTCCCATTCTGTCGGTTGCCTTTTAGTTTTGTTGATTGTTTGCTTTGCAGTGCAGAAGCTGTTTATCTTGATGAGGTCCCAAAAGTTCATTTTTGTTTTTAACTCCCTTGCCTTTAGAGATGTATCAAGTAAGAAATTGCTGCAGTTGAGGTCAGAGAGGTTTTTTCCTGCTTTCTCCTCTAGGGTTTTGGTGGTTTCCTGTCTCACATTCAGGTCCTGTATCCATTTTGAGTTTATTTTTGTGAATGGTGTGAGAAAGTGGTCTAGTTTCATTCTTCTGCATGTTGCTGTCCAGTTCTCCCAGCACCATTTGTTAAAGAGACTGTCTTTTTTCCATTGGATATTCTTTCCTGCTTTGTCAAAGATTAGTTGGCCATACTTTGTGGGTCCAATTCTGGAGTCTCTATTCAATTCCATTGGCCTATGTGTCTGTTTTTGTGCCAATACCGTGCTGTCTTGATGATTACAGCTTTGTAGTAGAGGCTATAGATCTGGAGAGGATGTGGAGAACTGGGAACCCTCTCGCACTGTTGGTGGGAATGCAAACTGGTGCAGCCACTCTGGAAAAGTGTGGAGGTTCCTCAAAAAACTAAAAATAAATCTACCCTATGACCCAGCAATAGCACTGCTAGGAATTTACCCAAGGGATACAGGAGTGCTGATGCATAGGGGCACTTGTACCCCAATGTTTATAACACTTTCAACAGTAACCAAATTATGGAAAGAACCTAAATGTCTACCAACTGACGAATGGATAAAGAAGATGTGGTTTATATATACAATGGAATACTACTTGGCAATGAGAAAGAATGAAATCTGGCCATTTGTAGCAATGTGGATGGAACTGGAGAGTATTATGCTAAGTGAAATAAGTCAGGCAGAGAAAGACAGATACCATATGTTTTCACTCCTGTGTGGATTCTGAGAAACTTTACAGAAGACCAGGGTGGAGGGGAAGGGGGGGAAAAAGTTACACAGAGGGAATGAAGCAAACCATAAGAGACTCTTAAATACTGAGAACAGAGGGTTGATGAGGGGTGGGGGAGAGGGGAAAGTGGGTGATGGGTATTGAGGAGGGCACTTGTTGGATGAGCACTGGGTGTTGTATGGAAACCAATTTGACAATAAATTTTATAAAAAACACA
The DNA here is from genome assembly GCF_023721935.1 of Panthera uncia. NCBI lineage: Eukaryota > Metazoa > Chordata > Mammalia > Carnivora > Felidae > Panthera > Panthera uncia. The sequence goes on from NW_026057576.1 coordinate 53,229,767, forward strand.
CACACACACAAATGGAGGTCTTTTCAGGTATATCACACACCTGAAGATTTCTACAACATCAAAAAAATAAACTCTATTGATTTTATATCCAAGATATACATTGCTTGTGTTATTTTCCTCTTTTTATACAGCTACTCTGTATTCAGCCCACCCTACTTAACCTCTGACTCAGACTATATTAGTCTTCTAAATGATTTTCTACTTCAATTCTTGCCCCATTTGAATCATTTTCTACAAAGCAGATAGAATCATCTTTGTAAAATCAAAATCTCATTTCTGTATGTCTCTATTTAGGCCTGCTATTGTATTCACATTTTTCTTGAAATCTCTGTGACCAGTTCTACTACAACATAATGACATGGGACTCAACTTGATCTTCAAGTCTTTCTTACTCTTTATGTGTTAACAAGGTTTACTTCCATTTCTAAAAGAACTTTATGCTACACATCTACCTTGTCACACCATTTGTTCACTAGTACCTATTTAAGTCAGATTTCTGTTGCCACTATGCCTCTAAATATCTTCTGAATAAATAGCTTCCTGTGGACAAATCCGTTGGACATTTCTCAGTCTTTATATTGCTTGAAGCATTTGCAAGAATTGAGAATACTGACTACTCCACAATCTTTTAAAACACTTTCCTTTTGGCCTATGGTGATTCTGCTCCTGTCACCCCTCCTAAAGTTCTGTACTTATATTTTTGCTATCCTCATTGTATTGTATTACTCTTTCCACTACTGAAATTTTAGATATTATTAAGGTTCCACTCTAAGCCTTTAATCATTACTATCATTTTTTGTTATTATCACTTTTAGTATTATTTTTATTTTGTCCTCACTGTCAATAGTTCTCAACCAGAGTCACATAAGTAAGGACCATTGTAAGCCTAGTATAATATGTAAATTCCAGAGTGTTATTCCAGAAATTCTTATTTAATTGGTTTGGAGTGTGGCTCAAATACTTTTTTTTTTTTTTTTTTTTTTTTTGCATTTAAGTTACACAGATACATAAAACACTGATTTAGAACTCCTGGTGTAGGCATTATTCACTCAGAGGTTAAATACCATCTGTATATACCCTTCCAAAGTGTAAATCTATAATGATTCCCATTTTATTGAACTCCAACAACCAACTGGATGTTTCAGCAGCATTTTTAACAAAATATTAGCAAACAAAAACAAAACATCAACTTCCTTTCCTTATGAGTGTGCATGTGCACATACTTACATACACACTCTAAACCTGAAGTTTTTGTGTTTTCCATCTCTTATTGGTTGGACTAGGGGCTAACTGGTTAACCATCTTCCATTATAAGACAAAGAATCATGTCTCAGAGTTTAAATGACATTAGCAGTGACCATAGGATAGTAAGTTGAAGAATTCAAATTCACTTTTAGAATCTACAAATTTCAAGATTAGTCTTTTCTTCCCAAATCCAAGATAATTTGTGAAGTGATTGAAAAGTGATATTTTTATCTAATATTTTTCTCGATTCAAATTCCTTGATTGTGGTTTAAGTGTCCATTTGTTTTAAAAGTTTAAAAGTAAACCAAGTTCAAAAGATATAGTTCACTGACTATATAGAGTAAGTGGTAAATTTGAAGCTTCACCTAGTGTCCAAGTAATTTATTGAATAATTAAACTGTTTCTCTTGCTGAACTAATTTGGTGTCAAACACCAGCATTACTATAACTGAAATTAAAAAAAAAATTGAGAGATAGAGATCACTAACTAGACAGAGAGAGTCAGAGAGAGACAGGAAGAGGAGAGCAAATCAACTGGCAGTAAAACATTAAGTGCTGATTTGTTAGTCCTAGTCTAGATATCCTTCCCTGTCTGTGGCAACTATTTTGCTATTCTTTAATTGTTTTGAAGGGCTTTATCCAAATAATTAGTGGATACTTTTAAATTACTCAGCGTGATTCTGTTGCTCAAAGTGATGTTGCTTATAAAAGAAAAAAAAAAATAGTGACTATGTGACCTGTACGTTGGGCATGGTGATGATTCAATGTAAGTATAATGTTCTATTTTTTTTCTACACTAAATGGAGGACATGAGGGGAAAGTATGGAGTACAGAAATAAATATGATAACTTCAAAATAATTATAAAACACTATGGGGGATTTAACTAATGAGTCTGTAATCACTAGACCATAACATTTTAATTAAGGTTCTAATTTGAAAATATGGTTGGTTATTCACAGGGGTCTTTAAACTTTCTTCTTATTATAATTTAATTAATTAACCCAAAGTCACATTTGAAATTCCTTTAGCAAATTAGTCTAATAATTTGAAGGAAAATAATGTAATCAGTAGGATCATGGGTTAACATGAAATTACCATAAAAAGTACAAATGTAGAATTCTAGTATGACTGAAATATATCCTATTATAAGCACTAAATATGAACCAACATTTGAAAAGGAAAGTTATGTGCTTAACTGAGTTAAAAATAACTTCACAATATTGTTACTTTTTTACTACTACCTAAATAGGTATTTTACCTTTTCATCTCTCCCACCTATTTTCACGAAATATTTTTATATTACTATTATTCACTTTGACGGATACTTTGGAGAGTTCAGATTCTGAAAATGCATGAACTTATTTTGTTTGCATGTTTACTAAATTCAAATCATGCTTTGTATACTCTTCATTTGTTCATATATCCATGGAGGATATGCAATTGCTCTAAGTAAACAGATGCAATAATAACACTAAGAGTTCAGTGTTCATGAAGAATTGACTATACATTAGATTTTTTTCTGACACATTAAAGATCCAAGACAAATTTAGTGGGTGGTGGGGGCAGGGAAGTTGACAGGTAGGCCAAGGATGGAGGAAGATGTTAATTCAAACTTTTTGAACCTCAATGAGGTAGAAAGTTCTCTAACTTACAACAAAGATGAGGGCAATAAAGTCATGCCTTCATCATTCTATTTTACCCTTGGCAAACTATTTCAGGACTATCATAGATATAAATTGTTGGCTATATAGAGAAGACCTAGTTTACCCATTAAACATAATTTTGACTGAAATGCCAGTCACGTTTAGGAAGTTAAAAGAAGTAGATCTTTATGTCAAATGTGTTCACTTTTTATTTACTTACAAACATTATGCTTGCTTTATTTTTAATACCAGTTAATCATTTATCAGATACATAAAATTATTTATAACACACTCATTTCACAATTTATTCAAAAGGAAAGAACTGGAAATCAACTGAAATTATACTTATAATATCTCATTTCTAATGATTTTTATTTTTCCACATCTAGAGAGATACAGATTAAAACTGACAGCCTAATGCATAATAAACGGGCTTATTAGTGATAATCTGAAGAATATATAATGAATTTTGACTTCTTTTGTGGCTTTGAGCTTAAGAAACTTTTGAATAAAGAGTTTAAAAAACTTAAAGAGAATGTAGAAAAAACATTAAGTATTTACCTCTACAATGATAGATAAATTGGCTAGAAATAAATAGGTGTGTTTATAAATACACAATATTTTGGATTTACACTCAATTTTCTTTCTCCCTTCCTTCTTGAGTGAAAGGACATGGCATAAAACTAAAAGCTATCCAGTAAAACACACAAAGATATGAACCATTTTCGATATATTCTATGGCCCTCTCAACAATCAGGCTAATGGGTAGATTAATGTTCTCTATATTGTTGAAATCGATGGGGTATATGAATAAAACAGCATTTAGAATGTGTATGAACTATAAAATCTTTACTGTTAAATTGCACATTTTTGTATAGCATGATAATTAGGCCTCATAGGCCTATTTTTTTGTTTGTTGATACAAACATTTCTTTTAGGAAGTGAAATGTATAGGCTATATGATAATGCTGAATGCATATTCTGTGAAGATTACCCTTCCCTGAAATATATCACACAAAATTCTACCAATAAGAATTTCATAGGATTTGACAAGCTAATATGCACCCTCTATCCACCCCACCCACAGACCAATGCCATCAACAGTCAGAGTGAGGCCTTTTGTAAATCCAGACCAGGTTTAATTAAGAGTTCAGAGGCTTTCAGTTTAAGATCTGGGACTCTTGGATTAATGTGGTATATTTAACAATAATACAACTACAGGAAGCATGAGTGGGTAGTTTGTATAGAGAAGTGGGGTGGTGAAGAAGTGAAATACAATTTTCAAGCACTTTGTACTTTGAGTAAGGCAAATGATGACATTCTCTAATCCAGGATATACTTGAATAGTCTGAGTGTTTATGAGATATAAGATGCTAGAGGAATTTATACACAAGGAGAGTTTCAATAGTTAAGAGTGAAATAAAGACATGTAAGTAATTATAAAATGATAAACATTAATTTTAAATAAATATTAATGGCCAGCAAAGCTCTAATAACTGTTTTCTGAAACATTCTTTGATTCCCAGCTCATGGAATTCTCTCCCTTGACATTCCTTCTACACTCCAATAACCAGTCATTTTACGCTCAGTTTTGAGACATTTCTTCATCAATACATACAATTAATAACTGTTAAGAAACTATCATGCATAAAGCACTGTTCTAAGTTTTGGAGTGACAGCAATGAAGAAAAAAAGAGATTAAAAAGTGTTTACCCCATGGAGCTTATTTCTAGTGAGGGCTCTTATGACAAAAAAAAAATCTGGGTATGAAATGGTGGAGGTCTTTATGATAACTCCATCCAACTGGGACACAGGTAGTTTATGTACCTTCTAAAGGCTTATGCACCTTCTCTGTGTGTGTATGTGAAAGAGAGAAACCTCCAAATATAAGAATTGTGTCATAGACTGTGAGTTTAACTAGATATAACTGCATCTGTGAATTCATGCAGATCTCCTCTCTGGCCAATTAGGCTGAGAGCTGAAGTGGAGCTTATCATTTAGGGTAAGAGAAAGTTTGAATAAAAGCGCTGCTTTCCAAGTTCAGAGACCATCCTCAGCTCTGGCTACCACTTACACACACACACACACACACACACACACACACACACACAGAGAGAGAGAGAGAGAGAGAGAGAGAGAGAGAGAGACATCCTGCCTTTTGTATGTTCCTTGAAAATATCTCCGAACAGGATGCCCACTGTATCAGGTGCCCTAAATGCACTTGGGTACCTGCAAAAAGACAACTGAACATTTCAGCACTTATATGGCTCAGAGCACAGTGAGAACAGTACATCATATCAGTAAGGACCGGGGCTTTTCAAGAATCTGGATGCCAAGTTCAGTGAAGGGATCAAGGGCTCTCAGCTCTTCCTCTGTTGTTGAGCCTCCAAAAGCTACCTCTACTTCAACTCACCTATTTCAACTGATGCTTCTTTTGCATTTATTATTATATTGGGCAACACTAATGTTTATTCATTTCCATTTTACTCCATTGCACAATAATAGGAATCAGAGGATATACATAAGCATCTAATATACCCAAAGAAGTCTACAGATTCAATTCAATGTCTATCAAAATGCCAATAGTATTTTCCACAAAACTAGAAAAATCATCCTAAAATTTGTATGGAACTACAAAAGACCCTGAATAGCCAAAATAATTATGAGTAAGAAGAATAAAATTGGAGGTATCAGAATCCCAGACTTCAAGATATACTACAAAGCTATAATAATCAAAACAGTATGGTAGTGGCACAAAAATAGACACATACATCAATGGAATAGAAGAAAGAACCCAGAAATAAACTCATTTTTATATATTCAATTAATTGATGACACTGAAGCAAGAATATAAAATTGGGTAAAGCTGTCTCTTCAATAAATAGTGCTGGGAATAAATAGACTGCTACAATTAACTGTCTTTCTATGATAGAGATCTTATTTTACATCTAGCAATAAGTTACTATATGGCTACATATATTGGATAAACTTACTTTGACAGAGTTTATGTGGTTCCTGGTTCAGCAATATTTTTAAGGGTATTGAAAAGAATGAGAAAAGTAACCTCTGCGATTTGTCGAGTGTTTGTGTTTAGCAATGAGAAAAAATAAAATTGACATGTCTTCATAGCTTAGGACAAATTTACTTTGTTTTTATAAACCATATATATCAGTGAAATACACTTACATAGATTTTTTTCTTTAAGTTTGTTTATATGAGTATTTAAAAATTTCCTTGACTATAATTTAACCATTAAACTAATCAATGGGCAAACACAAAAAGAATATGCCTCTTGAATATACACTATTTGTGTATCTACTCCAAAGCAAATTCAGAAACCTTTACCTGACATGAATATTATATTGGGCAGGGAATAAATTCACAAACAGTAAGATTTCAAACCTGAAGTTTGTATGAAGCTCAGAGGTATGCCCTTATAGGAAGACTTATAATGCAGAAATGAGAAAGTTGTTTAATCTTTATAATGATTGGTTATTACAATGGAAAGTATCCAGAGGTAGGGGGTGGAACAAATGTGATTATCTTATATCATTTAGGAAATGACTTAAGTTTCATTGATAATTATCAGAGGCATTTAAAAGAAATGTTACTCTTACATTCATGAAATAAGCTAGATTAAGTTTTGCTTATGTGGCTTACCTGGATTTTGTCTGTTTGGGGCATCTTCAAGACTGGTCTCCATTTTATTTTATTTATATTAACAATATAAACATACTTTTCCCCATAATGATACCAAGTAAAAATTCTAAAATCATTAATATCTCAAGTTATCATTGTAATTACTTATGTCCTATAAGTGCTTATAACCATTACTCTTCTGTCAAACATTTTATCTATTTTTTCATCATAGGTTATGCCATGAATAAATTGAGAGTTTTTATTAACATTACTGATATAATAACCTTCAAGGCTATATTATATTCAAGGTGTCAGTATTTTAGCATTCAGAAAAAAAAATGGCTTTACTGAAATCAGTCAACAAGAAAACTTCTAATTTTTACGGTAAAAATAGAATGTCTAGATCAGTTACCATTTGCTTCCATTCTCCCATATTGGTCCACAAGAAAAAGAAATGTGTTAGTCCCTCTCCTGACATTTAAAGGAAACAGTATATCCTATGGAGTACTTTACCTTTCCATTCAGCTTTTCTCTATAGACTTCCTTCCTTCATCAGATTAGTCCGCAGTGGTCTTCTGATGAGGAATTGAAGATACCAGTTTTCTTTTATTTGAGCCCATCAGGTAGCGAATACATTTATGCAGCTGTTCTTCAGCACAGGTAGCTCACTGTGGGTGACCATAAAAAAGTTCATTATTATTATTTGATATAGTAATTTGGCAAGCTGGGCTCATGCACTTTCTTGTAAGACCATTTTGATATCTTATAAAAGGTAAAAAAAAAGTTCTTTCAGGAAACCAGGGCACCATTTTATGCTTGAAAATAAAAGTTGGCATCTTGAAAAATTAAAATTAGATTATACCTTTGTGCATTAAGTGAGTAGTTTTAAGAGATAAGAAAGGACATACTCTAAAAGTTTCTGCAATCGATATACAGCATTAAAAAAGAGTAACCATGTTGGTCTTCTTAATTATGACTTTATTTTAGTTGTAGTAAAAGATCATTTTAAGCAGATTGTCTTTAACGTGCGGGCTGATGTTGACAGGTGAGTAATGTACATGCATTTTGAGGGAGTGCCATGGGGAAGACAAATACAAGTAATTGTACTTTTAAGTTATTTGGGTTTTATTGTCATTTTTCTGGTCATTGTGTAATAATTTTGTGTACATTTACCAAACAGCTTTTTGACATAGCTTTTACTTTTCTTTCTTTCTTTCTTTCTTTCTTCTTCTTCTTCTTCTTCTTCTTCTTCTTCTTCTTCTTCTTTTTTTTTTTGAGTTTACCTAATCATCAAAGAATGTGTCCTCTAGGTGTATGCCAACATAAAATAAGTTGAAATAAAATAAGATAAATAAAATAAAATACTCATGGGCATTTTAACATCCTCCTCAGTATTGTATAATCCTAGGATTAGTGAACACTGATGTTCTAAATATGCCCTGAGGAAGGAAGAGAACTCGGAGTACCTAATGACTGTGGCAGCTCTTGTCATGAGATGGCCTCTAATGAACTGCAAAACCTGATATTCATCTTCTTTTATGGTCTCTTGCCATAGTGAAATTGATCTGGCTCTGAGACTTACTTTAACCTACAGAGAGAGCAGAGGTAACACAGTGCCAACTATGGGACTAAGTCTTAAGAAGGCACAGCAGGCAGCTTTTGCACTTTGGGGAGCCTTGAGCTAACTAGTAAGAAGTCTTTCTTTGTTTTAGACACCTGTGGATAGAGTGTGTGGAGAAATCAAATGGAAACGAAGAGGCACTGAGACTACACAGAAAGAGATCTAGCCATTTCAACATCCCAGGTGATCCTAAATCTCTAGCCCTTTTGTCTTGGGCTAGAGGCAGGCAAATATGTAGAATCATCTTAGACATCCCAGTCACCATCTGATTACGACTACATAAAAGACCCAAAGCAAAAACAACAGAACTGCCCATTTGAGTACAGATAGTAATGTGTTATTGTTTTAAGTCACTAAGTTACGTGGTGGACTCAGCAACCAATAACCAACGCAGTGATCCATGAACGTTGCCACAGCAAAAGAAGCCTGGTAACATAGAATTCTGGCTCATTTCATGCCTTATATCATTTTATTATTTAAACAACTGTACCACAGAGCTACTAATGTACCACAGAGCTACTAATGAGTCATTATTAGAGATAAAGAAACTGAAGTTTATGGATTTTTTTGGTAACAGATATTAGACATGTTGAACCTACCTACATAGAACTCCAGTTACTGAAGACACAGTGAACCCATTCACATATGCATAAAGCTGAAGAGATCATATCACACTTCTGCTTTAAATTTCTGAGTTGTTTTCCTTAATATTCAAAGTTAAATCCAAATCCTTACCTTGGTCTGCAAGACCCTGAATGATCTGCTTCTATGCAACTTCTCTACCTTCATTCCTAGTCTCTTCTCTATTCATCCCAGTTCCTATGCCCATTTTCTGCCAACAGTTTCCTTATGGGCCCTAGAATAGTACATTTCTGTCTTAGGCTTGTTCACTCTTGCTGTTTTCTCTACAAATAATAGCAACTAATTAAATTCCAGAGTACTTAGTATGTGCCAGTACAGGGTTTTAAGTTATTAATCCATTAATATTCAAAGAAACCCACAAGATATACTGCCTATTTGAAGAAACTGATGCAGTTAAATTTATGAACCCTGCCAAGGTAAGGAAATGAAAAGATCAAAATTTGACCGCAGGCTGACCTGCCCCACAGTATCAAAGTACCATGATAGAGCTGCCTAAAACACTCTTCTATTAGATATATGCTTACCTTATTCCCCAACCTTCTTCAGGTCTTTGCTCAAATTTCATCTTGCCAGAGCAATGTTTTCCCTAATTTTACATAAAATAGAATCCCTCCCATCTCTATACACTTATCCTGCTTTATCTTTCTTCATAGCACCAATTGTCATTTGATTTGCTATGTATTTATTTATTCACCACCCATCTCTCTTCACACTAGAAATTTAAAGAGCAGGAGATATTTCTTTACTACTCATTTCTGACTTTCAGTGCCAAAAAAAAGTGCCAGGGAAATAATAGGCACTAAAATTAGTTGTCAAATAAAAAATATGAATAGAAGACTTAGGATTTGGATCCACTTTGCAGTCTGAATCCAGTTTGACCATACTCTGCTCCTGTATTTATCTTCTATCATTACTACAAATTGTTATTTAAGTATTAATTTGCATTTATATTTATCTTTTTGGTTCAAATATGTGTTAAGGCTTTGAGTATTGGAAACAATTTCTTATTTTTTTCTATATCCATACATCATGCATAAGAGCAAATAAATCATTTCTTAAGAATATTTGATTCTCTTCATCAAACTCAGAATGAAAACTATGAATTCTAGTAAATAGCCACATTGCAAGATAGGTATAAATCTTGTTCTAACACTTAATAATATTAGCTAACATCTCTACCATCAATGTCACTGTAAAATGGGCATAGTGATATCAATGTCTATAGTGTCTGCCTGCACATGGGTCATGGTACGTTATATCATGATTCAGTGAAAATATATGTCTACATACAAACACACACACACACACACACACACACACACACACACACACACCTATGCACATGCATATATATTTTTCCTCTCTTCATGGGACATTTACTTTGGTACTAATTCACTCCTTACTGTCATGTCAGTTTAAAATTCTGACTGTCAATTTAATGGAACTTCTAGGAGCACCTGGGTGGCTCAGTCAGTTAAGTGTCCAACTTCAGCTCAGGTCATGATCTCACGGTTCATGAGTTCAAGCCTCGCATCAGGCTCTGTGCTGACAGCTTAGAGCGTGGAGCCTGCTTTGGATTCTCTCTGCCCCTTACCTGCTCACACTCTGTCTTTCTCTCAAAAATAAAAATTAAAAAATTTTTAATTTAATGGAACTTCTATAATGAATCATACTTCTAAGTTTGTCGTGGCACAAAAGAAAAACATGAAAAAATAATCAGAAAAATAATGAAACTCCCAAATATAGAAAATGATAGAAATAAGCTTCTATCAGAAGATGGCAGAGAAGCATGAAAGGGTTTTTTCTTTTTTCTTTTCTTTTCTTTTCTTTTCTTTTTTTTTTTTTTTTTGCCTCTCACATCCCTGAAATGCAGCTAGATTAACACCAAACCATCTTGTACACATAGACAACTGATTTGAAGATTAACACAACAATCTGCACAACTTGGATCACAGAACTCATCAGGTACAAGGTGTGGACAGGTGAACTGGGGGAGAGAAAAGCCACAGAGGGTAAGGAGCTGTTTTTGCTTGCAGAGAAAGGATGGAGAGAGGGGGGAGAATACAGGAAAAGCACTCCCCCAGAAAGCAGCTGTGGAGAAAGAGAGTGGAAACACCCATAAAGGAATGAACAAGAAAGGGAAAAAGGAGAAAGGACAGGGTTTAAGTACCATTAGGACTCTATTAACAGGGGAATGCAGAGTCTGGAACTCCACAGCTCAATACCTGGCAGAGCTCTGGTGGAAAGGGCGAATCCCCAGGAGCAGACAGCAAGGTCGGAGGGGGTCCTCAGGCCACATGAGGAGAGGCGGTTGCCCTGCTGGGAGGACATTCAGTAAAGGCTATGTGGTCTCCCCACAGGTAAAGGTCCCAGTGGACCCCAGAGAATAGCCACATTCACTGATGTTGGAACAAAGATTTAAGGGTGAAGCCTGTTGCCAGATGTGTGCTGTGATTTACCATAATCCCTGAAACACTGCTGCTACAAAATCACGCGAATTTTCTCTGGGGCAGCTGGCACCTGGCCACAGTCTCTGGGCATCTACAGTAGCGCAGTCTCCCGAACGTTTCTGAGGGTGGACCAGCACCTGGCCATTGCTCGGCAAGACACTAAGCCACAGGACTCTCAGAAGTGAGGGGTTTAGGGGCACCTGGGTGGCTAAGTAGGTTAAGCATCTGACTTCAGCTCAAGTCATGATCTTGCAGTTCCTGAGTTCGAGCCCCGCATCAGGTTCTATGTTCACAACTCAGAACCTGGAGCCTGCTTTGGATTCTGTGTCTCCTTCTTTCTCTGCCCATCCCCCACTTTCACTCTGTCTCTCTCAAAAATGAATAAACATTAAAATAAATTAGGGAAAATAAAGGAGTGAGGGGTTTGGAAACACAACCCCATGAGATAAAACACAGGAGGGAGGTGCCACCTGATGGCTGACGGCTTGGTCGCAGACAGTATAGAAGCGGGAGGTGGATGGAAGCTGGAGACAAAGGAGGGGCGCTTGATTGCCGGTGGACCAGAGCACAGAGTTCTGATATGAGAGACCGAGTAGCTGGATGATGCCATTTTCACCCCTCCTGCACATGTGCATACACACATACACATGCCAAAAAATCCACCCCAGTAAACTAAGCAGCACCATCCAGTGGAGAATGTAGCCGTTACACCAAGCCCAGTCCAACTGGGCCAACAGTGCTCTACAGGAGCACCACAAGTCTCTCTGTCTGCCTAGTTTAAGGACTATAAAGTGCTTCATAGTCTGTCTTCTAGGGTAAACTGGATGTAATTTCAATCATGTTTCATTCTGTTTGCTGGTCCATCTATTCAATTTTTTTTCTTTTTCTTTTCTTATTCTTGAATACAGAAAGAGAAAAAAATATTTTTATTTCCGTTTTTATAAACAAGATTTTTCTTTAATTTTTTTCTAGTATATATTTTTTTACTTTTTTGCAAATTTTTAAAATTCTATTTTAGTTTCATCATTTCATTTCATTCTATTTTATTGTAATCATTTTTTTAAATTTTCAAACATTTTCCTTTTTTTCTTTTTCTTCTGTTCTTTCCTTTCCTTTTTTTCTCTATTCTATCAAGCTTTTCAACAACAAGACCAAAACACACCTAGGATTTAGCATCATTTCTTTGATTTTTTGGGTTGTTTTTAACTTTTTAATTTTTATTTATTTTTTATTTTATTAATTCTTTTTCTTCCTTCAAAATGATGAAATGAAGGAATTCACCAAAAAAGAACAGGAAGAAATGACAGGGAGGGACTTACTCAACACAGATACAAGCAAGATGTCTGAACCAGAATTTAGAATCAGATAATAAGAATACTAGCCAGGATTGAAAAAGACCATAGAACCCCTTTCTGTGGAGATAAAAGAAGTAAAATCTAGTCAGAACGAAATTAAAAATGCTATAACTGAGCTGCAATCTCTAATAGATGCCACAGAAGCAAGGATGGATGAAGCAGAACAGTGAATCAGTGATATAGAGGACAAACTTATGGAGAAAAAGAAGCAGGAAAAAAAAGAGGGAAACTAAGGCAAGAGAGAACAATATAACAATTAGAGAACTCAGTGACTCATTAAAAAGGAATAACATCCAAATCATAGGGGTCCTAAGAGATGAAGAGAGAGAAAAAGGCATAGAAGGTTTACATGAGCAATCATAACAGAAAGCTTTCCTAACCTGGGGAAAGACACAGACATCAAAATCCAGGAAGCACAGAGAACTCCCATTAGATTCAACAAAACCCAGCAATCAACAAGGTGTATCATAGTCAAATTCAGAAATAAGCTTATATCACATCCAAATAAAAGATTATATGGAAATAAAATTATATAGAATTATTTTGAAAATGAAAGAATGAGGTTAAAAAAACTATAACTAAAGTAGATAGTCCATCTGTTTGCTAAATCAGAAAGAAGGCCAAAACTGACAAATTTCTAAGTGAGAATGGAAAAAAAATTCTGAACTACCCAGGAAAATTTTTTTATGAAAAAAATCCTTTGTTTAAAAATACAGATGAATTTGATGATTTTTCGGAGAAAAATACCAAAAATTAGCATCAAAACAGGCAGAAATAAAAGAGGACAGTTTCCGGGCAACTAACTGAGAAAGTTTTATAAGCACTGGTCCCAGATATTTTCACACATGAACTTTACCATTCTAGCAACACACAATTAGAATGGATTTTGTCTGGTTCAAGAGAAAGACAGAGAGAGAGGGAAAAGAGAATTAAAAAATAAAATTTTCCCTAGTTTATTTAACTAAATAACCAAACCTTTAGTACTTTAGAAAAGGAGATACTACAACCAGATCTTAATCATTAATTTAACAAAAAATCATACCTTTAGTGCTTTAGAAAAGGAGATACCACACCCAGATCTTAATCATTAATTTTTATATGATACTCAAAAATACTAACAGCCATTTTTCAACATTCAGTTTCAAAACATACATTTTGTTGAACATGTGTACATATCTGTTCGTTTTATATTAGTACGGAATTTCAGTTATGGAATATGTGCATCTTTAGCTTGTATAGCTGTTCCCAAACTTTTCCAATAAAATTCATTGTATGTTCATACAGTGGGTTCTGTAGTGAAATATTACATATTAATGGAAATAAACAAACTCCAATTACACATGTGAGAACACAAATCAAAACACCTGAAATCTTGTAAACACAGATGCAAGAGGGTAGAAAGTATAGTCATTGCCAAAATTACTCTTTATTGTTAGAAGACAGGATTGGTGAGGTGACTATTATTTAGAAGGGAGCAAAGGGTGACTTCTGGGGTATTAGCACTATGGCAATATTCTGTTTAATGAACTGGGTACAAGTTATGTATTCTTAGCTTGTGAAAATTAATGAGCAATACTTTTATACATATAACCTCAATAAATAATTCAAAAAATTAAATGTCTATACTTATATACATGCATTTGTATGTAAAGGCTTCAATTTAAAGGTTTTAAAAATCCAAACGAAGTTTGATTTATTTTAGTAACTAATAAAATAGTTTGTATTAGAAGATATTTTACTAAAATTTACTGATATCCGTATTAAGTCAAAAATGAAACAAAAATGAGAATATAAATGTCAGGAAAATTTATAAACTTACTATTTTTTTCTTATTTTTTAATGGGCTTAATTCTCTTATCTGAACTCATGTTAGCCATGTATATTTTGGAATTCAAGTATTTTTTTGTTGGGGAAAAAACACATTTAAAAGTTATATGTACAGTCCCCAGCAAGATTTGCCATATTGTATATTAATGAAACACATTTATATTTCTACATTGAAATTCATGAATATTTACAAAAAATATATATTTTAAAGGTAGCAGGTAGCCTTAGAAATGACAATTCACACTTGTCATGTTTTGGCTGCCAAATGGCTTATAATAAAACTTTGATTTTTCAGAGCTACTGCAAGTGAGTCAGAATGAAAAATGAATAGAAAGTAAAATGACCAAAATGCATAATGTGCCAATTCATGGAAGCCATAGCTGTGATCACTAAGTATAAAAAGGGTCAACATCCCTGATATTCAGGAACATGCACACTAAGATTAATCTTACTTTCACTAATATTATTAAATTAAAATTACTCACATATCCAGTGTAGCAAATGATGTGAGTATATTAACAATTTGATATGCATATTTATAAATAGCGTATGTTAATAAAATATCTTTCATGGTAGTGAGAGCCTTCCAATTCAATATTTTTACAGTAAGCATGCATTCATGGGCTGTACACATGAAAATAAAAAGGCAATGTGATCTTTTTGGTGACTTATAGAGAACTAAGACCTTGAGTTTAATTATCCCAATCAAATACTGGAAATGAACTAAATGATATTTCTATATCTCTTTATCTTTATTCATATATAATCCTGAAAAAATTCCTCTTAGAAACCTCTCACTAATGGGAAGTAGTACATTTATTTTATTTTATTTTTAAAAATTTTTTTAAACGTTTCTTTATCTTTGAGACAGAGAGAGACAGAGCATGAACAGGGGAGGGGCAGAGAGAGAGGGAGACACAGAATCTGAAACAGGCTCCAGGCTCTGAGCGGTCAGCACAGAGCCCAACGCGGGGCTCAAACTCACAGACCCTGAGATCATGACCTGAGCCGAAGTCGGACGCTTAACCGACTGAGCCACCCAGGGGCCCCGTGGGAAGTAATACATTTATTTTAAAATACTGAGCTGTTGAATGGCATAGCCTACCAGGATATATGGCAATATTAATGCACAACAACTTAATAGATTTCCTTAAATTGTATGAAAGCTAAAAGGTTTAAATGATAGCTTCTGTTTATTTCATTGTCCACTGGATTATTCCAGGAACAGGCATTGTTTATTATCTCATCTTGCTGAACATTTAAAGTTTCTATTTCTCAAGCCTATTTGAATTATTCCACATACCCTTGATGCATAAGTATAATGCAAAGCCTTAGTGAAGTTTATACACTGTCATTTACTGACCAAGAAGCAAACAAGCAAATAAAAAAATTCACTGGCATTGTCCAACAATGATGACATGAAATAGAAGAGTTATTACATGAACAATATATGTGAGAAAGAAGTATACATTTAGTATATTTTTTAAAGCTAACCTCAGTGGGAGTAAAGCATCATTTTTACTCTTCCCAAAGCAAATCCATGTATTACTTTTAAAGTGCTGAGTTAAAGCTTATAAATACCTTACAGTAACTTAAACAGAAAAACGCAATGCTTACGTCTTCTAGAAGATGATCAGCTTTTGACAAGTTTTGAGAATGGTGAAATGATACTATCAGAAAAAATGACCCAAAGAAGGCATGACATCAAGTGCTTTGAAGAATTAAGCAAGTGAAGATGAAGGACCATCAAAACTTGGGAAATCAAATAACAAATGCCACAGAAAAAAAAAAATTAATTACAAATTGCTTTAACTTCTAACAGTAAAGAACCTTCAAAAAATCTTGACAATTATAAATAACCCATGTTGAAATAAAGGAGAGTAATCCAAAAAGGTGAAACATATCTTGAGATATTTTTCTCATGACAATAAGTAGCTATTAAAAGTATACATGAGTACATAACAAAAGAAGAATAAAAAATAATGATACACATACCCCTTAAAACAATACCATATAGACTCACTTCAGAATGATTAATAATTTTAAGTATAAGTACACACAATGTCTGTTGAACATAAATAAGAATGTCATTTAATATATTTTAAATAACCACATTAAGGAGAAAATGCAGGCCTACTCAGCTATATTACCTCTCTACCTCCACCAAGATAATAGGTGTTTCACTGGCCAGTATTTAGCAAGCAGGCTAAATAAATCAACAGCCAAAGTTAATAAAACATAAGTTAGTAAGTAATGGTTATTTGGAGGCAGGAGAGACAGAGAGAGGGTAAGAGAAAGAAACAAATTGAATAAAAAAATACTATTTGTTTCAAATATAAGGCAATTATTTTTGGCAGGACAACAGGCCTGGTAAAGGTTCCAAAGGACTGATGTGAGGAATTTCCTTGTATTATAACATTGTAGTTAATGTTGTGACTTCTAGAAACAAGCCATTTGGGCTCACTACCTGTGTATGCCAGTTGCTTAATATATAACCATTTTCCTCTCAAAAGTCTGTGACCCTGAATTAGTCTCTTAAAAACAGTTTGTTCAAATTCTTCATTAAAATTATCAGGATTATATTTGCATGGCATTCTTTCTGTTGTTAAAAATTCTAAAAGTGATCACTACCGAAGCAAATTAAGAATTAAAGATGAATTTTTAATGATTTTTAAGCTGTATTGCATAAGTTTCTCTTGAAGCAAAAGAGCCAAGAAATCAAGTAAAAGATAATTTAAGCTGTCACTTTGATTTCATAAGAATACTAGTGTGCATTTATGTTTGTCATGCAGTAAAACTATAAGATAAGAAACTTGCATAAAAGGAAAGGTCATGAATTTGTTACTAACCTTTTTATATGCTTATTACTGATTTTATTTTCTTTTTCAAAATATTTTTATGTGTTAAAAGCAATAGTAAGCAAACGACATTTTTGACTTGCTACAAGTTATTCCTTTATTTCAGTTTTCTTGGCTTTAAAGATGATGGGCAGGGAGCGCCTGGGTGGCTCAGTCGGTTAAGTGTCTGACTTCAGCTCAGGTCATGATCTCACAGTTGGTGGGTTTGAGCCCTGCTTCAGGCTCTGTGCTGACAGCTCAGAGCCTGGAGCCTACTTCAGATTCTGTGTCTCCCTCTCTTTCTGCCCCTCTCTGCTCATGCTCTCTCTCTCTCTTTCAAAATAAATAAATATTAATTTTTTTTTAATTTAAAGATAATGGGTAAATAACTATTTATTATTTTCTCCCTATGATTATTTCATAAAGGCATAAGTTTTATGTAAACTAACAAACAGCAGGTGTGTAGTTCTTAACAGAGCTATAAATTAAACTTTAATGAATAGATTCTTTTTACTCTCCCCAGCTCTACTTTAGTTTATGTCCAATCATTAGATCTAAATAACTGAGGTTTGTATGGCCTTTGAAATTACTTAATACACATTCAATTTCATTTTCTCCTTTTACTCATAGAGTTTAAGTAATTTGTTCCCAAGGTCATGATGTTGTTACGTTGTAAGTCTAGACATGCAGACTTTCTGATGCTGAATTCTCACATCTTTGCTTTATATCTTTTTTAATCTGTCTAGGGTACCTCACAGACACACAAAACGCTTGAAGTTCAAAATTAGGTATTATTGTTACAATGTTTTCTTAACCAAACCAGTCACAAAGTCACCTCCCAACTGTCCTTGTAATGCTTAACTGCCCCCCTGCTTCCAGATCCATCTTCTCTCTTTTATCTTTGCTCTTCATACTTCCTATTGTCCTATTAATTAGAAGTATCTCCATGTTTTTATAACATAAGGGCATCCTAACTCCACAGAGTCTCATCTTCACCTCCAATGTATTTATCAAAATTTTACCCTGGATATAAATTCAGCACCCCTCATATCTCCCCCCAAAATGCAGCTATGTATAAAATCTTGCAAATACCTCTTTAGAATTAACACTAAAGTCACTACTATTATCAGAACTCTCTATTCTACAGATACGGAATATAAGATTCAGGAAACTTATACATAGACACATTACACTTAAAAAGGAAAACTTTTGAAATAATGGATATGTCTCATAGATAATCTAGCAGAATAAGATTAGCTAGGATACATTGTGTGTTCAATTGAGGTTGTTTTCTTTAGAGGAACTTCTCTCCCTAGGCTTAAGATCTTCCACAGTGTGGAGAGTAGCAGGGTTTAGGTGTAAGAAGAAATGGTTGAAATGAGCAAGCATAAGGGTTCAGTCAGGTATGCAAACCAGACACAGTAGTACAGTCAGTTGTTGAGAATCCTGCCAAGAGTTGAGTAGGTGATATATTGCACTACCTCAAAAGAGTAGGGGAGGGGAAGTTAAGGAAGGTGAGATAAGAATATTGGGATGTAACACAGAAGGTTGTAGAACTGCATGGAATGGCTTGATAAAGTCAAGTGATAGATTTAGTATAAGTAACTTAGTTTACAATTTGGAACAATAGAAAGTTTTGTTTAAGGACCAGAGAGTTTTAATTCAATATTTCATAATTAAATTGGTTGCTTCTTGTGATAAGGTCTAGGCTATCATCATACTTTGGGTTCACAAACATACTCTGGAAGTTTAAGACCTAAGATGAGAAGATTAAGGGGCTAAGAGCCAAGATTTTACATGATGTTTAATGTAGGTAAAATCAGAGTTGCTAATTTACTCTGGGATCATTACCCAATGCTGTCAAAAATATTTTAGAATTAAGCAATGCTGGCTAATTTTATTCTCCGTACTCTTAATAGTTAGATGTATCTTATGTACACCTTTATTCATTTATCTGACAATAATTTGTATTTTTACCTTAGCTGCTATTTCGGATCACCATATTTTAGGTGAAATCATGGGTAATGATGCCTATTGGGAATAGTCTCAAGTAACAAAATATGTAGCTGACCATCATAATATGCTTAGAGATCCAAAAAAGAAATAAAAAAGAATATCTCTAGTAGTCAAGAACTACTGACTTCCATTATTAGTTGTTTTCAAAGACCATTTCCACTTAGCACTTGATATATACACAAATGAGAAAGGTTGCCCTTTGCTTTTCTGAAAGCTGGGATGTAATGTTATCTTACTCTTTACATGGATGAATTCATCATTTACACAAGAGAATTTAGCCTGTTCTTCATTCCAAAGTATTATGAAGGAAAAGTAATTTTTTCTTGTATCCCTCATTTATTTTTAATCCATTTTGAGTTTATTCTTGTGTATGGTGTAAGAAAGTGGTTCAGGTTCATTCATCTGCATGTCACTGTCCAGTTTTCCCAACACCACTTGCTGAAGAGACTACCTTTATTCCAGTGGATATTCTTTCCTGCTTTGTCAAAGATTAGTTGGCCAGACATTTGTGAGTCCATTTCTAGGTAATCTATTCTGTTCCATTGATCTATGTGTCTGTTTTTGTGCCAGTACCATACTGTCTTGATGATTACAGATTTGTAATGCAGCTTGAAGTCCAGAATGAAGAATGCTGGTGTTATTTTGATAGGAATTGCATTAAATGTGTAGATTGCTGGGTTGTATAGACATTTTTTCTTTCTCCAATCCATGAGCATGGAATGTTTTTCCATTTCTCTGTGTCTTCTCCGATTTCTTTCATAAGCTTTCTACAGTTCTCAGTGTACAGATATTTTTACCTCTTTGGTTAGGTTTATTCTTAGTTATCTTATGGTTTTTGGTGCAACTGTAAATGGAGTCAATTCCTTGATTTCCCTTTCTGCTGCTTCATTATTGGCGAATAGAAATGCAACTGATTTCTGTACATTGATTTCATATCCTGTGACTTTGCTGAATTCATGGATCAGTTCTAGCAGTTCTTTGGAGTCTTTTGGGTTTTCCACATAGAGAATCATGTCATCTGTGAAGAGTGAAAGTTTGACTTCTTCCTTGCTGATTTGCATACTTTTTATTGCTTTTCATTGTCTGATTGCTGAGACTAGGACTTCCAGCACCATGTTGAACAACAGTGGCGAGAGTGAATGTCCCTGTGGTATTCCTGACCTTAGGGGGAAAGGTCTCAGTTTTTCCCCATTGAGGATATTCACTGTGGGTCTTTCATATATGGCCTTTCTGATCTTGAGATATACTCCTTCTATCCCTACTTTGTTGAGGGTTTTTATCAAGAAAGACTGCTCTATTTTGTCCATCTTTTTCTTGCATCTTTTGAGAAGATCATGTGATTCTTATTCTTTTTTTTAATTAATGTGATGTATCATGTTGGTTGATTTGCAGAACTGAATCACCCCTGTACCCCTCAGGAATAAATCTTACTTGGTTGTGGTGAATAATTCTTTTAATGTATTGTTGGATTCAGTTTGCTAGTGTCTTTTTGAGAATTTTTGTATCCATGTTCATCAGGGAAATTGGTCTGTAGTTCTCCTTTTTTAGTGGGGTCTTTGCCTGGTTTTGGAATCTAGGTAAAGCTGGCCTCATAGAATGAACGTGGAAGGTTTCTGGATTCTTTGTTTATATTGAAATTTTTAAAAGTTTTGGTAATCTGAGCTCTCAAGTGTCTCCCCTGTTTACCTGGGATGCCAAGTGATGTTATTTAGACCAGAGTCAACTACAGAATCTTCCTGCTTCCTAACTGCTACCCCAAAAACCAGTTTATTTGATCTTTGTGATCTAGTGGAAAACACCAGAGCAGTTTATGACATGTTTAGAGTAGAATATTTCCATGATCTCATATAATTTTGAATATCAGAATTCTACTTCTACAGATACAATGAAGTCAATTCAAATATATAATAGTAGCCAAGCTAAAGGATCTCATCATCAAAGTCCAGTGATCAGAGCTTAATTTATTATCAGTAAGAATTTAAGACAGATGTGTAGTGATGGTATGTAGTGACATTCCCAGAACGTCCTCAATTTTTCATACATCCATGTATCCCTATTGTTTTTGTGGTCTCCTACCTTACTGATTATGAGCTCAGTCTTGGGATGTTCTTTGTCTGGTACAAGTAGCAAATTTGATGTTAAGAAGAGACTTGAAAATTGGTTTTGTGTTTTTGCTTCCTTCCTTGAAACCCTTCCTTGGAATGGCATGACAAAAAGCCAGGGCTAATCTGCTGGTGTATGAAAGACCATGTGGAATAAAGACTAGTCATTGCAGTCAAGGCCACCCTAGTCCAGGTTCCCCAGTCTACTCAACAACTGACTCAATTTTCACAAATGAGCCTAATCAAGATCAGGAGACTTGCTTGGCTGATGATAGATTTCAGAGATATAATAAATGGTTATTGTTTTCAATTAATAAGTTAGAGAATTATCTGTTAATCAGCAATAGCTAACAATTAGAGGATGTTTATAATGGATAATATTTTAGAACATCCTTAAAGATTTATCATTCTTCTAGCTAATAAATCTTTTCCAAAATGGAAAGTTGTTAAAGTACTGAGGGGAAGATGAACCAAAATTAAGTCTGTGAGGTTTGAGAAATGTAGCAATAAGAGAAGGACTTTTCTCTAATAGTTTCTGTTTTACTCTATCCATTATACAACTAACTATATTCAAGATGTTCATTTCCTGACTGCATAATACCCAGCCAAGAATCGGGAAGTTAACTTGTTTGAAATCATTCCAGCTACATTGGCTACTCTAAAGATGATCCTTAAGTCAAAAACAGATGAATCATCTACTTTATCCTCAAATCTTCCAGAGTGATTTCCAAATTAGGATATTAAGGAAGACGATGAATATGAGATCTAGTCTTTGATGAAATAAGTAGCATAGTCTTGATTGATAACATGTGACAGTTTGCAGGGTTTCAGAGGAAAATGTATTGCTCAAAGTCATAAGAGGAATTGTTTGGAAGTGTCTTTTTTCAATAAAGTCTCAAATTTCAAAATAAGATATAAAACAAATTTTCAGTGAGAGTGCATATGAAATTTTAACCTATATTTTGGGGATAGTATATAGTAAACACATCCAGGAAGTAGAAATAAAAATATTTTATTGGAGAAAAGGCAGCCCAGAGCAATATGGGGAAGATATATAGCAGAGTATAGATAATAGCAGGGGTTTTGTCTATTTGATAGTGATGTAGTACTAAGTCCCTAAAGAAATTTGTACCCAGAGTCCTGGTATTAATGCAATATACTCCATCACCTGCAAAACTTGAGTCCAAACTCCTCTCTGCCACTTACTGTCTTGAACAAGTGACATTTATTTTTCTTAGTTTCCTTATTATTATATAAAAAAAGTGATAATTCATAGGCCATTTCGGGGGACTAAATAAAAAAGCATGTAAGTATCAGTAATTATAACTGTAAAATAATAGAAAGCCAAAATGCAAAATAACTATCATTTAAATATCTAGCATACACTTACTAACTTTATGCTTTACAAAATTCAATTCAAGACATCACTACAAATTACATATAAGGATGTGTCGTCTATATCTAGATCACTCAGAAGAGTTGAAAAGGAAAGGGGAAAATATTATATTCTCAAATGTCTGGTCTATTATATATAAATAACTCTGTTGATCTTATTGTACATAAATCCTATATTAAAATTTTTATTAAGTAATTAATTATGGGGGAGGATAATAATTTTGAAAATGGTAAGGGAAAGTAGCATAGAATCCAGCTGGCATATGAAAAAGTGGTGGATGAGTAAAGATAAATGAAAAAGTAACATTACTGAGCATGAGATAATTTTTTTTAAATACACAACACACTAAAAAATTATAGAATTTGAGTAAAATAATTAATTATATGACATTCTGAATTTTGAAAATATATTTGAAACAGTTAGATATGCTTTTTAATAAATCCTTCATAAAGTACATATTCTAGAGGAGGAGCCTATCTAGCCTAACCTATGTTATTAAATTTGAAGACACAGATTGCCATTAATAGAAAATAAATCAAAGAAACTATGATGTAAAGTAAATCTAAAATCCTGTGGAGCACAAAATTAACTGAGTGTGTTATTGAACCTGTAGTTTTAATGCAAATATTAATCATTCAAATGTGTGAAAACCACTGCTGTTCTCAGGGAGCAAGTCATGAATATAGCTCACACCTGTTAGAGAACCATCCTACCACATCATCCTGAAAGTAGAAATGAAAAATTCACCTCATGTCCTTGCATATTCCAAATCAAATCTATGAATTAGTGTTTTCATGTGGATTGTGTCCAACTAACTTGTCTTTGATAGAAATGTGTTTACCTTTTTTTCAGTATTTAGACACTGGGTTCTAAAGCAGAATAAATTCAAAGTAAAATTGGAGGAAATGGAATTTACAAAGTGATGTATAAAATTTTTATTCCGAGATCATTTCAAACTTAAAGAAAACTGGCAAAATTAGCCTCAAATTTATACTCCTTACCAGATTACCCAACCATTAAATTTTGATGTTTTCTTAATCATTTACTCCCTTTCTAAATATAGGCATGTGCTTCAGAACTAAGTAAATATTTTTTCTCCTCATTAATCTTCAACCCACAAGTTTTAACACCCAGAGATAACATGTGTAAATGAAATTTTATTACCATGATTTTGAAGACGGTTGTTCTTAACATCAATTTTTCTTAATCCCTTTAAAAAAAATTTTTTTTAATGTTTATTTTTGTCAGAGAGAGAGAGACAAAGCATGAGTGGGGGAGGGGCAGAGAGAGAGGGAGACACAGAATCCAAAGCAGGCTCCAGGCTCTGAGCTGTCAGCACAGAGCCCAATGTGGGGCTCGAACTCACAGACCGGGAGATCATGACCTGAGCAGAAGTCAGACGCTCAACTGACTGAGCCACCCAGGCGCCCCTTTAATCCCTTAATAGTTAGTTGATATTCTGTTGTAATGGAAGATGTTATTTCTCTTTTAGGCATGTATGTCTGTATCATCCATTTATTATTTATTATTTATTTGTTCTTATTTATTTATTATCTGTATGTATAATAATTTAATTATCTTTTTCAATCAGTGGGTCGTAATCTGAAACTGCCACTATTTGTTTTGATGTTCAGTTTGTCCTAGATTTGGTTAGGTGGATTCCCTTCAATCTAGCTCATGTATTATTTTACTAATGCCCCACAATTTTTTGTGAGCTCCCTTACTTTCTGGCAATACAGGATGTTGCATTTACAGTTGGGACTCTCTTTGCCTTAGATCTAAAATTGTTAGCTATCTCCCCAAGTTATCTTGGTTATTTGTGTTAAGGAATGGTATTTGGAAACAAAATCAGGATCTAGGTATTCTTATCACTATTAACACTACTGGAAGTCATTGCTTCTCAGCCCTTTCAGCTAACAGTTATGAAGTATATATATATATATATATATATATATACACACACACACATATATATATACACATACATGCATATATTCTATACATACATATATGTTTACATATGTGTGGCATTAAAATAATAAATTTATAATGAATTCCCATCCTCAATACAGCATGACAGCTCTTTCAAGGCTATTCATATTCCATATTCGTATTATTCTTCTCCTACAATGAGAAAACTACCCCACCATTCTAGAAAGATTTTTTGAAATACTAAACTAATATCAGTGTGAAAAATAATCCTACTAAGCAAAGTTTAAGATATTTGCTATAGTTCTTTATATCCTTAGACTGAAGGCACGAGCTTTTTTTTCAATTAATAACTTCTTGGGGTTTTTTGCTGTATCTACATCTATCTATCCATCCATCCATACATACATACATACATATATACATATATACACATACACCATTCTTATTTCCTCCTCCTAACCTCCTCTTTTTTTTTTTTTTACTGTTGTGTAGATGAACATTGCATGGATATAACCTATTTTTATCAATATTCTACTAGGTATTATAATTTAGTTGTTTCCAATCTTTTGTGATTAAAGAAGTGCTGTAGTGAATTACCTTATAGGGTTTATTTCTACATTGTTAGAGGAGCATCTTAAGAGAAAATTCTTACAAATGGGGGATTGTAGTTTTATTTTAGCTGCTGTTAAAATATTCTAAAGTATTATTTTGAATAGTCATGAAAGCGAATGATTGTCCATTTCCACTCTATTGCATATATTCTTTAGTTTCAGCCCAGTGAATATGACTAAATCTAAAAAAATTATTACAAAGCAAGTAAAATCTAAAAATTGAACAAAGTACAGTTATCAGGGAAAATATGAATGCATTTCTCAAATATAACTGTGAGATAAAGAAGCCAAGCACAAAGAGTACATACTGTATGATTACATGTATATAAAGCATAAAAACAAGTAAAACCCATCTTCATTGTGAAGACATCAGGATGGTCATTACCTTGGTGGGTTACCAGTGACAGGAATGGAGCATGGGGGAGCTCTGAGATGTTGACTAATGCTCTGGCCATGACCAGAGTGTTGGTCACATTATGGTGCCCAGTAGAAGAAATTTATTAAACATTTTATGAATTATTTGCTTTTGTATATAAAATAGGAAATTAATAAAATATTTAAAAGAAAAAGTATTTATGTTTTTCATTGATTGTTATTCTTTCCAAGCATAGTTACATTTAGAGTTTAAGGATATTCATAATTGCAAATGGGTTAAAATTTTTTGATACATGTCAAATTATAGAAAGAATATATAGGTTATGTAAAGGTGATGGTTTTCGCAACCCTAATTGCAATGAAATGCTTATTTATTTATTTATTTATTTATACATGTGAACAAATTTGGGGTATTTTTCAGATTCAATACTTTAAAAGTTTGTAATAATCAGGAGAATTAATGTTAACCTTTTATTAAACATTTTTTTTAATTTTTTTTAACGTTTATTTATTTTTGAGACAGAGACAGAGCATGAACAGGGGAGGGGCAGAGAGAGAGGGAGACACAGAATCTGAAACAGGCTCCAGGCTCCGAGCTGTCAGCACAGAGCCCGACGTGGGGCTTGAACCCATGGACCGTGAGATCATGACCTGAGCCGAAGTCGGACACTTAACCGACCGAGCCACCCAGGCACCCCTATTAAACATTTTTTTAATGTTTATTTATTCTTGAGAGAGAGAGAGAGAGAGAGAGAGAGAACGTGAGCAGGGGAGGGACAGAGCGAGAGAGGGACATAGAATCTGAAGCAGGCTCCAGGCTCCAAGCTGTCAGCACAGAGCCTGATGCAGGGCTCGAACTCATGAGCCATGAGATCATGACCTGAGCCGAAGTTGGCTGCTTAACCGACTGAGCCACCCAGGTGCCCTTAATGTTAACTTTTTAAAGAGACAAATGCTCTCTTCAACAAATGGTGTTGGGAAAACTGGACAGGAACATGCACTAGAATGAAACTTGATCACTTTCTTATACCAACTACAAAAATAAGCTCAAAATGGAATAAGGAACTAAATATAAGACATGAAACCAGCATGCCATAGCAACACCTTTCTAGATATGTCTACTGAGGCAAGAGAAACAGAAGCAAAAATAAA
Organism: Panthera uncia; assembly: GCF_023721935.1. Taxonomy (NCBI): domain Eukaryota; kingdom Metazoa; phylum Chordata; class Mammalia; order Carnivora; family Felidae; genus Panthera; species Panthera uncia. The sequence goes on from NW_026057576.1 coordinate 53,256,610, forward strand.
CTATTGGGACTACATCAAAATAAAAAGCTTCTTCATAGCAACGGAAATTAAAAAAAATAAAAAATAAAAAGACCTAAAAGACAACCTACTGAATGGGAGAAGATACTTGCAAATGAAATATCCAATAAAGGATTAGTATCCAAAATCTATGAAGAACTTATCAAGCTCAGCCAGAAAAAAACCCCAAATAATCCATTTAAAAATGGTCAGAAGACAAGAACAGACATTTCTACAAAGAAGACATACACATGGTCAACAGACACATGAAAAGATGTTCTACATCATTCATCATTAGGGAAATGCAAATCAAAATCACGATGAGATATTCTCTCACACTTGTCGGAATGGCTAAAATCCAAAACACAAGAAACTACAAGTATTCGAGAGGTTGTGAAAAAAGAGGAACATTCATGCAGTGTTGCTGGGAATGCAAACTGGTGCAGCCACCATGGAATACAGTATAGACGTTCTCCAAAAAGCTAAAAATTGAACTGTACTGCAATCCAGTAATCGCACTACTGGGTATTTATCCAAACAATACAAAAGCACTATTTCAAAGGGTTATGTGCACCCCTGTGTTTCTTGCAGCATTAATTACAGTAGCCAAATTATGGAAGCAGCTCAAGTGTCCATCGATAGATGAATGGATAAAGAAGTTATACACACACACACACAACAGAATACTAGTCAGCTATAAAAACAAATGCAATTTGCAACAACATGGATGGATCTGGATATTATAATGCTAAGTGAAGTCAGTCAGAGGAAAACAAATACCATATGATTTCACTCATATGCAGAATTAAACAAACAAAACAAATGAGCAAAAGGGAAAAAAAGAGAGAGAGACAAATAGGAAACAGATTTTTAACTATAGAGAACAGACTGATGGTTACTAAAGAGGAGGTGGGTGGGCAGTTGGGTGAAATATGGAATAGGGATTAAAAAGTACACTTACCATGATGAGCACCAAGTAACATATAGAATTGCTGAATCACTATATTCTATACCTGAAACTAATATAACACTATATATTAACTATACTGGAATTAAAATAAACAACTTAATTTAAAAAATGAAGAGAGAAATGCTAAGATCTCAGTGGCATAACAAAACCAAAGTAGAGTTCTCATTGGAGAAAATAGGTTTAGATTTGGTGATTCTGCAAACCATCTTTATGCAATAATTGCTCTTTCAGAGTGTTTCAGAATTGTGGTTTCACCATCTCATGGCCACCATAGGCACTGCAAGGAGAAAGAAGATAGAGGCCCAACATACTGGTTTATCTGTCTCATCCCGGAAGTGACACCCATCCGTTAGCCACATGAATTCAGTTGGTCTCAAACTAACAGCAAAAGGATGCTGGGAAATGTAAAGGGGCACTAAAATATTTGGTGAGCACTTAGTGTCTCTACCATAGGCTGGTAGTCTAGTGCTAAACATATCTTTGCTCCCATTTCCCCACACACAATCCCTTCCAAAAGAAGAAAAAAAAGTCTGTAGTCACTGTGTCCAAGTAATATGTTACAGAGCAATAATACAATAACCAAACATCTCATATGAAAATTTAATTAAAAAATAATACAGAAATATTAGAGAGCCTTAAAACATTGATAAAGCCAATTCTCAATTCAAAATTAGTCTCCAAAAAAAAGGTGTTTATAGCTGTAATTATTTTCCTTTCTTTTTTTTTTTCCCTCATCTTCAATGATTTCCTTGTGTTTCCCTTCATCAAAAAATCAAATAATGTGGTGGCACCTAGGTGGCTGAGTGGGTTAAGCCTCTGACTCTTGATCTTGGCTCAGGCCATGACTTCATGGTTCATGATATCGAACCCCCACATTGGGCTCTGCACTAACAGTGTGGAGCCTGCTAGGGATTCTCTTTCTCCCTCTCCCTCTGCCCCTCCCCTGCTTGAGCTCATGCTCTTTCTCTCTCAAAATAAATGAAAACTTAAAAAAAAAAAAAAAAAACCTGGGGCAACTGGGTGGCTCAGTCAGGTAAGCCTCCGACTTCAGCTCAGGTCAAGATCTCGCAGCTGGTGAGTTAGAACCCTGCGTTGGGCTCTGTGCTGACACCTCAGAGCCTAGATCCTGGTTCGGATTCTGTAGCTCCCTCTCTTTCTATCCCTCCCCCACACTCTTGTGGTCTGTTTCTCTCTTTCAAAAAATAAAGAAACATTAAAAAGAATCTGGTAGCTAAAAAAAATAAAAATAAAAAAAAAATTGGGTAGTGTGGATGAGACGTTATGGTCCTGAGAGTTTCAGCAGATGTTTCAAAAAGGCCAGTGAGTACTTAGTGCTAAATTTTATTATTTAGCAAACATATAATCTGTGCTGATTTCATGGTGGTTACCGACCTGCAGTTTGCCAGTTCATCATCAATCAGTACTTACAACTTCTTGATATATCTCTTTTTGAACATAGTTGTAACATGTTTCTTAAGGAATCTTCTTTTTTCATTACTTTTTTAAGTTTATTTATTTATTTAGAGAGAGACAGAGACAGCATGAGCAGGAAAGGGGCAGAGAGGGAGGGAAAAGAGAGAGAAACCCCAATAGGCTTTGCACTGTCAGCACAGAGCCTGATGAGGGGCTGGCACTCACAAAACCATGAGATCATGACCTGAGCTGAAATCAAGATTTGGATGCTTAACCAACTGAGCCACCAATGCACTCCTTTCTTAAGGAGCTTTAAAATTAAATATAAAATAAAGTGCTGGAATATTGTGTATATAAAAAACCAGGTGATTCATCTGCTAAAATGATTAGTGCCTAGAGAAAAAGGATCAGGAGCATTTCGCATGTCTCCATTCTCTATACTAAAATTTTTTTCAAATTTTATTTAGAGTTCAGAATACTTCAGAACACAACTTTAAAAATATTATGTGCAATTTTGGTTAGAGATATTTTTGTGGTCTAGCTAAATCTAGATACAGTTCTGGGACTTGGTATGCTTGGTATGAATCTAATGATTCATCTATATTCCATACCCATTATTTCTTTAAGTTATTTCTCTCTCATGCTATCAATTCATTATTTTTTTAACTACTATTAAATGTGTGTTAGATAATTTTAGTCTTTTCTACATGTATCTTAACCTCTTTTGGCTCATATGAAAAGATCTAACATTAACTTAATTAGTTGTTTTCTTCACCGAGTTTAGCTATTGTGGGATTTTTGTTTTGTTTTTTAAAATTTTTACATTTTTTACTTTTTTCTTTTTTTGAGGTGTGGAGGAGCAGAGGGAGAGGGAGGGAAAGAGACTCTTAAGCAGACTCCAAGCCCAGCATGGAGCCCAACATGGGACTCGATCTCAAAACTGAGAGATCATGACCTAAACTGAAATCAAAGGTTGGACGCTTAATCGACTGAACCACCCAGGCACCCCTAAATTTTTTATTTTTAATTATGATAAATACATAACAAAATTTCCCATCTCTAAGTATATACTTCAGTAGTGATAAGTGTATCTACGTTATTTTATAGCAGTGTTCTGTCTAACCACTGAGTCTTTGTTATCCATTATGTTTTAATTTATATAACTTTTAATTGCTTATTTTCCAATTTGTTTCTCCTTTTCTTTATTCATCATTTTTTCTCTCATTAATTTTATTGTATATTAATCAAATACATTTTCAAATTGTTGCTTATTTCTAATTCTTGTGGCTTTTACCTCAAGATAATAGGCTCTCTCCATTCTTTTTTTTTTTTCATGAAGATGATAACTGGTCAAGAATATTTTGTTTACAGATAACTGTTACTTTTATAATCTTATCCTTCATTCCATTATTTTTTAGTCGCTTAATATATTGACTAATTAAGGAACAGAGTGAGTTTTATAAGTAATCAATGTAACTTCTTGGTTATACTATTACTCTGAGAAAGTCATTTTGGCTTATTAATTTATTTTATGCAATTATTATCTACTTAAGTATAACTAATTCTTCAAGTTTCAGATCAATTTCTATGTCTTTCATGGTTTATACTCTAGTGCTAGCATGATCTTTCTAGTTTGCTAGATTATGCCAGCAACCACTGGCACTGTGAGCATCCTTACTCTTATTTAAAATAAAATGCAATTTTTACTTTCTCAGTAACTCAAAGGATTCCAAATTGACTGCTATCTATCTATCCTCCTTGATATGAAATGAGATATGTAACCATAAATAAATCTGATCCTGTGCTCTGGTAGGTAAGTGTGTAGAATAAGATGATACTGACCAAGAAACTATCACACCAAAATCACAAAGCTGAGGTAGTCATTGAGAATTACTCAGGAAAATGAAATTTGGAATATCTCAAAAGCCACCAACAAATGTCCTCTAGAGCCCTCTAGATGGCAGTAACCAAAAAAGAGTTTTCCCACTAAAGTTTCTTCCCTTAGACTCTCTTGCTTATGAATATATGCTGCTTACCTCAGATGCTAAATGGTCCGCTATCCAATTTATTGTCCCATGTTTTCTTCTAGGTTGTTTCTAATGTGTTTGAAAACAGTAGTTTATTTTAAATATTCAAATATGCATCATATTTTTCTGTATATGCTAGGTATACTATATTCACTTTTCTACTCTATATAGAATTTAACTAGATGGAAATGTTAAATCTTATTTATAATCAGAATAGTCACAGAATATTCATGAATAATACTTTGCTTCCATTTTCTGCATATATTTAGTTACATATTTATATATTTAGTGATCCATTGGGTAAAAATATAAATTATGAGAAATTAAGACAATGGTTTAATGCAAAATATGAATAACTAGTGTTCACTTTGATGGAAAATAATAATTAGATGATAAAACATCATGCAATATATTCACATGAGTACAATTTTACAACTATTATAGAAATAGCATATAATAGGGAGTTATTTTTATAATATTAATATAATTATTATTTGCTATGCCAGTTTTGCTTCCTGAATTTCTTGTTATTGGTATAAATACTTAAAACTAACATGTTAAAATTTTTTAGTATTTAAAATATTCACAAAGAATCATGAAATTTGTTTCCAATGTGAACTATTATTCATATGTATTGGATAAATGAATGCAAAATCATGTAAATGTGTTCACAATACTGTGGATATATGCAACCAATCATATTGACTTAATCTTTTTTTAAAATACCAAATTGAATATTTGGATTTTTAAATTATTTGTTAATGTAATATCTTTTCTTATTTTATCTTGTATTGTAATATGTTTCTACTACTGAAGTTTGTATTATTGATTTTTAAAAGCTTACAAACAAAATTTCATATATTTCCTTAACGAGAGCATGTTTAAAATTAAACTATTTATAGAAGCCCTATACTTTTTTTCTTTTTTTTTTTTTTTGGCATTTCAATATAGTTAAACATACCAGATGTAACATATACTGTAATATTTTATATTTTAGTAAAATAAAACCTTGGTTTGTGAGTAATTTGTTCTGCAAGTGTTCTGCAAAATGAACAAATATTTCTATTAAATTTTAACTTGATAAACGAGCCATGTCTTGCAATATGAGGAGTAAGTGACACCAAACATCACATGATTACAAATGAGCCAATGGTTCTTTCTCTTTCTCTGCCTGCAGGATTCTGGGTGATTGTCAGTGCCATTTCACATTTCTGCAAAATCCTCCAAAGGAAGCAAAAGCAAGTGTTATTGGATAGGTTTCTTGTTAAAGTTGCACAAAAAGAAAAATATTCCATTGAGCCAATGGATAGCAGTGATTCCGTTAGTGATAGTAAAAGTTGTCCTTCTCAATAACCTTCTTCTCTCTTGTCTCCCTCACACCAGCCATGAAGGTTTTCAAAGGTAAGTGTAGGTTAATTTGTTTATTTTTCCCTATGTTGTGTATTTTCTTATTATTTTATATTATATTACAGTATTGTTAATCATTTTTTATATGAATATTTAGAATATATAGAATGGATCATCAGAGTTTCCATTATTTCTTATGGGGAAATGTACTTTGATATACAAGTGCTTTGGATTACAAGCATGTTTCTGGAGTAAATTATGCTTACAAACCAAGGTTTTACCCTTTTTGCATTTCTGATGGTAAGGTAACTTAAAATTACTATTAGAAAATCTTTAACATCAAGAGTATTTATTTCCTAATATTCCCTCTTGTGTTTTCCTTAAAGCCTATTGAGTTATTCTATTTTATATCAAAACAATCTTTTTTTATGGAAAAACATTCTATTTTTCAATTCATAATTATGATTTGTATTAATGAGCATGTGGAACCTATGCAGTACTTTTAAACTGATATTCCAAGATCATAATAGCAATATTTGAGAATCTTTTTTGTCTTACAGAAACTTCCATTTTTAAAAAGAATTTGCAGAAGTACTTATTTTTAAAATCCTCTACTCACCTATATTTTTTCCCATCTTTTGCCTCAGACCAGTAATAAAAAAAAATAAAATTAAAAATTCTCCTTTCTTTCTTTGTTTATCTAGCTGACTGTAAGACTTCAAGTTCATATTTCAAGTAATATACCACTTTTACTCATAAGCTGTCTTTTTTTCTCTCAGTTTTATTGACTTTCTCAAGAATGCCAGAGAAAGTTTAATTTTCCTGGCTTTCACTGCATCAGTCTCAATATGATTATGTTAATATCAGAATAGGAAATGCAATCAAATTAATTCTAATAATAACAATGGTGATAAAATAACTGCTACCATATTCACTAGTTTATTATATTAGTCTGTTTATGTGTATACCACCTATAGTGTCTGAAAAAATTATGCAGAGATTAATATATGAAATAATTCCTACCTTCAGGGATTTGAAATCCCAGGCCAATAAGCAGAATCTTATCATACAACAGATAATACCTATTATCTTTGTGTATTTACTTAAGCAATATAAATAATGCTTCTTAAGGTTAAACTGTACCTTTGCTATTTTTCTTTTTTTCTCTCAGGCAACTTCCACTGTTTTTTTTTTTTTTTTTTTTTTTTTAACAGTAAGAAAGTACATGGAAGGAAAATGGTAGCACAAAGAAAGAGACCAGAAAAGCAATGCAGTGGGGTCAGAAAAGAAGGGAAGGTGGAAAATACCAGCAATTAAGAAAGACCCTGCCCAGAGACAAGGGTGTAGAAAATTGTGGCTTGGGAGCATTATAAAAGTTGTATAAATTTCTTTAATGCACACTGTAAAAGAGATAAATAAAAGTGTATCCTTGATCTGTGAATAAGATTTACTTCTTTCTTTCTTTCTTTCCTTCTCTTTCTTTCTTTCTTTCTTTCTCTTTCTTTCTCTCTCTTTCTTTCTTTCTCTCTTTCTTTCTTTATTTCTTGAAGCAGAACTAAGGAAAATGTAAGGGAGCAAATATTCGTCCAGTGTGAGACCAACCTGAATAAAGCTTCTGTTCACAAGGGCTAGAAGTTGCTATACATCTTCATCTCCAGGTTTACGTTTCCTACCTCTCTGGGATGAGACAGTTGAATTGACTGCTACTATTAGTGATTTTTTTTAATTCTAAGGGTTTTATCTCCTTTATTTCTCTGAGTTGCTGCAAGGTTTTGGATGTTAGATGAGAAATTCTAATATTGGCAGAATTTTCTCTTACTAAATAAATGGTATTGTATGAGAGGAACAAAGGAGATTGAAATGAGAATCTAGGTTATTTACCAAAAGGTATGGTTTATTATTGGTTTCTATTTAAATCCTCCTTCAATTATGTTAATAGCAATGGATATTAAAATATACCACAACAAAAGGCCTAAGAGGCAGATAATAAAGACCAAATAAAAATCAAATGACATACACAAATACAATAATCAAATACCTTCTGGAAAAAAAATCTTCTTGATCACTAATTAATTAATAAAAAATTATTCTCTATGAGAACATCACAATTTGAATTACAAAGAACAAAATCCTGAAATGTATTTTTAAGAAGTCTGGAATATCCTGCTAATACAGGGGGAAAAAAGCATCCTGAAAAAGAAATCTAATCTTAGTGACCTTTTATCTCTTTTAAAATGGTTAAAAATAGAAATTGTGTAGGTGCCTAGGGGCTTACCCATCATTTTGACATTTATTCTTTTTTTTAGACTCTCACATTGTTCTTTATTGAACCTAAATGTTATTGAATATTTGTTCAAGATTCTCTCTTTGGAATTTTCTGAGACTGTAATTTACTACTTGACTTTCAAAATCCATCATTGTTCTAAGAAGAACATGGTAATTTCACTATACTCTGGCAGAGTAACTTACTTAGGACTTCAGTTATAAGATACAGGTAAAATGGACTTTTGAAGCATTACTATGATTGTACATGTAAGTTAAATGGTGTGAAAATTTTTGTGATATTATATTTTGGAAAGATTACAGATTCAGTGTGTATTTGAAATGAATATAATTAATGTATTATTAATTGCAACTGTAGATAATAAAGTTTCTGAGTTAATATATAATTTATGACAGTATATTTTTATGTTAAATCTTAGAAGCAAATTAATACAAGTCAGATAAGTTATAGTGTCTTTGCTCTTTGTGGTTTTCTTTGATTGGTAACTTTCTGATTATTTGCTTTCTAACTGTTATCTAAAAATAGCATGGATCTCTCTGAATAGAGAGATGAAACGTGATAGCGTACTTTTTATCCGTTGCAAAAAGTAGTTAGCTGAACAGGTGATTGACAAATACTACAAATGAGAATAGACTTAGAGAACTCAGTGACTCTATCAAGCATAATAACATTCACATTATAGGGATCCCAGAAGGAGAAGAGAAATAAAGGTGGGGGGTGGGACAGAGAATGTATTTGAAGAAATAATAGCTGAAAACTTCCCAAATTGGGGGAGGGAAACAGAGATGCAGATTCCGGAAGCACAGGCGTCCCCCAACAAATTCAACCCAAGGAGGTCCACACCAAGACACATAGTAATTAAAATGCCAAAAAAAATAGTGATAAAGAAAGACTAAATTTTAAAGGTTATGAGGAAAAGAAGATAGTTACATACATAGGAATCTCCATAAGACTATCAGCTGATTTTTCACCAGAAACTTTGCAGGCCAGAAGGGAGTGCTATGATATATTCAAAGTGCTGAAGGGGAAACATCTGCATCCAGGAATACTCTATCCAGCAAGAACTAAATATAATTTTAATTGTAAATTATTTCAATAAAAAAGTGATGCTCCTCATGCTAATTTACCATTTTGTTTTCATTGGCAGTAATAAAGTCACAGTAGAAAATTTAACATCGTTTAAACATTAAAAGGAAGTGAATTCTTGGGACATACTTAAAAAAAAAAAGATTAACATAAGGATTACCACAAGGAAACTACCAAATGAATCAATAAAATATTTGTGCAAGCATTTTAATTATATAGATTTTCATAGTTTTCATTTTATTCGTGTCATGTCAATTTTATATGTCATCATAACATATATTTGTAAATATATTTTGTGTAATTATATTACAGTATATTTTTCATATATGTTTAATGACATAGTTAGATAGATAGATAGATAGATAGATATAAAATATCTATATATAATACCTATCTATTCCAGTTTGGAATTAAGGATATGTAAATTCTTTAAAAACTGTAAACACATTATAGTTCTTATTTAAAGTGATGCATTTCAGCTTGATTACTTAAGTGTTATTTTATAAATAGTTTTTAACATAAAAATTGAGAGAATGTGAATGAAAACCTTATTTCTAAAGCTGTTTGTTGCATTTTCACAGATGCATAGACTCAGGTTAGTGTTTGCTACAGTTGCATCCCGGGCAACTCTTAAAGCACAAAGCCTCAGGCCACAGTAGCAGTAGGAAGGTTCAGAAAGGCCGGATTCTCCTGAATGCAGACTTGCTCTACCTAATGATCAACATGACCCAAGGAATCTGTTAACACAGACAGGGAACACAGAACAAAATAAATAATATAAAATAAAATAAAATATTAAAAGAAACTCAAATAAAAAATGAATTTGATTATTTTATAATGTACAAGGAGGAGACCCCACAGAGTATAAGAAGAAAATATCCTTGGAAGATATTTATTGTTGGCAACAATATATACTCATTTTACGTCTGACCTATTTTAAGAAAGTCTGTGTGGTGTGAAATACTACAGAAAATTAAGAAGACTTTGAAAACAAAAAATGCATTGAAACTAAAATTAGGCCAGAATAACCAGTTAAATATGTCAGGCAGTTAGTTACATATACTATTGCCTTTTTTTCTAAAGAATAACAACAGAAACAAAGCCAATAAGTACTGAAAAAATATATTGCAAGCCAAGAGCAATTTACCTAAAGAGGAAACGATGAAAAATAAGTAATACAGTTGAATTCTGAAAAATATAAAGTGGATGATAGAGTTGTAACAGACTGAACAAAGTAGAGCATGTAGACTCAAAGGCCTATAGCAACAATGAAGGACACTAATAACAGAAATATTTGTATATCACAGGATGAGATTTCTAGGAGATATTGAGCATGGATTACGACATATTTGTTTATTAGATATTAGGGATCACCATCTGAAAAGAATAAGGGAGAAAGTATGGTTTGGCAAAGGGAGAAATTGAACCATGATGCAGGCTGAATAAAGCCTTGGCTAATCCCACAAGGAGTTCTAAAACATACGTGGCGTGTCAGAGATATCATGTGGTGGGCCAAAATAGCTGGTTCTTTGTTTGTTTGCTGGAATCCCTTAATGGATTGCTTTGGAAAGAGTGTGTCTTTGTGTGAGATATCTCTTGTTTTAGGACAATACTCCTTTGGTCTCTCATATTTCTTCAAATCTTGCAAGCAGAGGAACTGACAGTCTTATCTTGTCAAGCAAGTCTGCATAGCAAATAGACTCAGAGGTTAGAGATAACTTCCTAATGATGCTAAAGCAGAGATCTGATTTGGATGTTGTCTAGTGTAATAAAGACAATGTCACCCTTTTGGGGTAAAGAATGGTCAAGTTAGCTTGCAATTGCTTATAAAATATAGGAGTTTCTGAAGTTTATCCTCAGCTATTATGTAGCATCCACGTAGGCCTACTTCTGCATCAATCCCATAGGAATTCAATAGCAAGAGGAAATACTATGAACATGAAGCTCATACTGCTTGCTGTGCCATGAGGGATAAAGTCCTTTGATTCTGACATGAGTCTTAAGCAGACTTCTAGTGTCCATGAAGCTGGGATGGCCTAATGTTAGCTTGAAAGTGGGTAAAATTTAGAACCCATTACAGTTCCTGACAGTTTTTGGTGATGAGGATGGACCACTTACAGAGACATGGCTTCTGAAAAACAAAGTTCAATGGCTCTCCATTAGCAAGGCTGGGGCAAATAAGGAGATCACCCGAGATTTTATATCAAATGGCTAACTCCTGTGGTGAGTGGAAAAAGGGTTTCCACTGAAGAGTTTACATCCTATCTGTTAATGAAGGCTTAGGGGCTGAATGAAAATAGAGACAACTGAAACAAGCTGCCCAGTTATTTTGGATGAATATTCAGAAGTTGGATTGCTGGATCACATGGCAGTTCTGTTTTTAGTGTTTTGAGGAATTTCCATAGCAGCTGAGGCATCTTGTATTCTCACCAACAGCGTTATGTGGTTCATCCAAAAGAAATGAAATTAGAATCTCAGAGATATTAGCACTCCTATGATCCCTGCAGCACTATTCAGAATAGCCAAGATGTGGAAACAACCTAAATGTCTATCCACAGACATTATTTCCTAATAAAGAAATGTGTCCTATACCTACAACGGAAACTAGTCAGCCTTTAAAAAAAAAGAAAGAAAATTCTCCATTATGTGATAGCATGCATGAAACTCCTCTTGCTTCCACGTAGGCCTACGTGGATGCTACATATCACTAGGTGAAATAAGCCAGTCATAGAAAAATACTGCATGATTCCACTTACATGAGGTATCCAAAGTAATCAAATTCTTAGAATCCAGAAGTGGAATGGTAATTGCCAAGGACTGAAGGGAGGAGGCAATTGGGTATTAGCAGTCACCAAGAAAAAGTTTCAGCTAAGCAACATGAATAAGTTCTAGAGATTTGCTGTTCAGCATTGTACCTATATAGTCAATAATGTCTTATACACTTAAAATTTGTTAATATAATAGGTTTCGTGTTAAGTGTTCTTACCACAAGAAAAGAAAGGGAAAGAACAGAGCAGAACAGAAGAAAGTAAGGCAAAGCAAAGCAAAGCAAAGAAGCTGCCTGAATACTGCTTTGATTTTTGTTTATTCTCCCTTGGGGGGTGGGAAGAAAAAAAAAATGTTACCATGGGGCAGCAAGGTGATATGTCAGTGAGGCAGCAAGCCCACCCAAAAAGCAGTATGTCCACAGCTGCTGAGTGAGGGGGTGCCCAAAGCTTATATATCACACTGACTGCATCAAATTAAAGAAAAAACTATTTGGGGGAACTGTGAACAGCTGCCACATTGCTAGAAGAAGAAAGTATATGTGCCTTGCTCTACTCTGTTGCAGAATTTCTGAATCTCTCTATGCCCTATGATTTCTCCCTAGCTATCTACCTCAACCACAGTTGTTTTACAGAAAAACATAGGGGTGGGGATGAGGTCATTCTGTCCTAAAGAGGACTGAAGATCATGGCACTTGTCTGAGTAAGTTGGTGACACTGGGTGGTGCAAAGGTCAGGGAGGCATCAAAAGTTTTATGGTTCTCTTAGACATTGGCATAAAAGTCATCATCCAGTCTTTATCTGTGGGCATCCAGATTTGACTGATGGGTTTTGTGCAAGGTTCACAATAGGGAAGATAAGAGACCATCATTTATAGGTGGAGAGCCCTATGAACCAGTTGAATGCAACTGATTTTACTGCTTCTACATCTGAATACATAGTAAGATTATGGTGTGCTATGTGCTTGTCCATCTCTATCCCCAAAGTACCAGGGGTAAAAATCCCAGGGGAGGAAGATCTGTAGGTAGAGAAGTCCTAGTGGGACACAAACTTTCCTGCCATTTTCTACCAGTGTGGGGTCATGTTTTAGTATGAATGCCTATGCCCATGACCCAGAGTTTTCACTATTTAGTTGGTCTGTTCTTTGACAAATCAGAATCCTCATTCCAACAATTCTGAGTTCTCAATTTTTAAGAGCAATTAAGTAAAAAACTACCATTTCTTTAGTCCTTACTCCCAAAGATAAAGGAGGCAAACAATATTATTCAATACATTGGGTATTAGAGAGAGTACACGTTTTTGCAACTTTTTTTTTTTTTTTTCTAATTTGAGCTCCCAGGAAAGAGATGCAGCCTATTTCTAGTACTTTTGGGGATTTTCGATTCCTGGTCTCCCTAACTTGGCCGTCAGTTCAACCCCTTTGCAAAAGCATCTATTAGTTATTCCCAGGCTCTTTTCAAAACTATACAGGTGGTCCACTGAGGCATTAAGAATTTTAGGCTTAATATTTTCATTGTAGGATTGGTAAACTCTATAACGAACAAGGTAGGAGAGGCTTAAAAACCTTAGCATGTGAATGGAAATGGTAGATCCAAGAACAGAGCAACATGGCTCTGTTCTTTTATTTTAAATGAAAAAGTGGCAAGTAAGTCTTTAAGGGAAACTTTATCTCTCATAGCTCCAAATGCAAAGCTACTGGCTTAATATGGTTTTCAAGCTATAGAAATTCCTGGAAATGCCTGGGTCTGATTCACTAATGTTCCAGATAAACATAAATATGATAGTATCCATTGGGCTACAGCTATTCAATGTCACCGTTAGCTCTGCATAACACAGAATGTAAGTGGTCATTTTGGTAGACAGACTCAAGGCTGATAAAGCTCTAGTCAATACTTTCTTGATGAAACTTTTACACTTGTATAGACTTTTAAGCTGCTGCCAACAACTGAGTTATTTGTTCTGACACTTGGAAAACTACAGGACTGTGAGATTAAAGATACCCCTCTTAGGTATCCTCCCAGGGATCAAATTTCGAGGTCACTGTTTCAGATATCCAACCCAAAGGCCCATTCCCAGATGATAATGAAATCAAACCTGCTGATTTAGCCTGCACCAACTAGATCGTCACTGTCTGGATCCATCATCATGGAACATTCACCATCAAAGACTAAGTAGAAAGTAAAGCACTATTTGTTTGTGATGTGGAGGTTGTCACTGCATGTTAAACTTGTTCACCTGCCAGGGGCGCCTGAGTGGCTCAGTTGGTTAAGCATCTGACTTAGGCTCAGTTCATGATCTCATGGTTGGCAGGTTCAAGACCCATATCGGGCTCTGTGCTGACAGTGCAGAGCTTGCTAGGGATTCTCTCCTTCTCCCTCTCTCTCTGCCCCTCCCTGACTTGAGCTCGCTCTCTCTCTCTCTTTCTCTCTCAAAATAAATAAACTAAAAACAAAGAAAAAAACATTCGTTCATCTACCAAATGCTGACCTGTTTAACTTGTAGTAGGAGAGACCACATTAGATAAGGTATCCTCCCCATCTTCTACTGACAGACTGACTGTATAGACTTGAGCTATCTGTTGTGACTTGCTATTGTTGACATTTTTTCAGGTTACCCTCATCTGGCTCTGACCACACCATTGTTGCTCTTGAAATCATTCCATGCCATATTTATGGTTTTTGGAATACTTGCTGTAATAACAGTGTTTCCATTATCACAAAAGCCACTTAACAATGGGATGATAGTCAAGATATTTAATGGACCCCTACCTTCCCTCCACAGAAACCTGGTATGGTTGAGTGTTGGAACAGCCGCTTAGAAAATAAATATATACATTTTCTCATCTTACCTTCCTTACCATCTAATCTATACAGTTAGTAAGGCAGTTAGATGATTGAATGCAACCATTCCCAGAAAAGGATTATCTTTTCTAAGCCTCCTCTTGTGTGAGATTGGAACAAAAGTAGCAGCAGCTTCTATACCCCAATTTTGAAATTTCCAGATCCATTTGACTAATTTTTGTCATGGCATGTCTTTCCCCTAACAGTAACCTGAGACCAGTCTGGTTGGTATCCTTATTGGATGGAAACCTCACTCCAAAAGTGCCTAGGGAATTCAAACTTCATTGAAAATACTAACAAACTAAAATAACAACAAAAAATCAATTACACACACACACACACACACACACACACACAAACACACACACACACAAACCATAATAAATCAAGCTTATTGGCAAGATCTGCATGCTGAATAAAAAATCTGAGTGACAGAAATCAAAGATGTAAATAAAGGGAAAAATAGCCTTCATGCAATAATTATAAAAATCAGTATTGGTAAGATGATAATGTTCCCCACTTTGATCCATGAATCCATTGCAATCCCAAACAAAATCCCTGAAAGCTTTTTTGTAGATATTGACAATCTGATCCTAAAATTAATATGAAAAGGGAAGAAACTATTTTAAATTGAAGAACAAAATGGGTGAACTCCCACTACCCAATTTTAAGACTCACTATAAAGGCACAGTAATCAAGGCATCATGGTATTGGCAAAAGTACCCATAAAACAGATTATAGAACTTCAAAACAGATATAACACAAATATAAATGACTGATTTTTGACTAATGTTCAGAGGCAAATTAATTGAAAATTAATTTGAAATTAATTGAAAAGCGACAGTATTTTTATAATTTTCATTCTTCTGGAAAAATTCAATGTCCATATAGAAAAATAAACTTCATATCATAGGTTACATGTTTTATAAAAATTAATTCAAATGGATTTTAGAAATAAATGTAAATAGTATAGATATAAGATATTCAGAAGGATATATAAGCAGAATTTCATTTCGCTCTGGGTTTGGCAAAGAGTTTTTAGATAGAACACCAAAACATGAGCCATAAAAGAAAGTAATTAATATATAAAACTGTATCAATAATGACAAATTTTGCTCTGTAAATTTTTTAATAGATACAAAGACAAGCTACACATTAGAAGAAACAAATTACCAAACCATATCTGATAAAGAACTTGTGTCCAGAACATATAAATGCTTCTTGCAGATGAACAACAATAAAGTAATTAAAAAATTTTTTAAATGGACAAATACAGACCCTTTATTCAAAAAATATATATGGATAGTGCGCAAGTTTATAAAAATGGGCAGCATCAATAGTCATTAGGGAAATGCAAATTGGAAACAAAATCAGATACCACTACACACATACTAATGTGAGTAGAATAGTAATGAATGCTGGGGGTTCTAGTTTGTAGTTACAGATATTAGTATGAATATGTAGAAAATATCATATATACATATTTCAGTATTTTGCATATATATATTTTTTTCAGTATTAAAGCATTCTCAATGTCCCAAACTGAAAAGATGTGAATAACAAATAAATAATGATAGTAATGGCAGTTTGGATTATAACCAAAGGAAAAAAATATATATATATATATTTATATATATATAAAATATATATACATATATAGAAGTTCATATTACTGTAAATAAATGTTTTAATAAATAAATAAATAGAGAAGAAAAGACAAAGTTTACTTACAGAAAAATTTCCATTATTAAAAGTAGAAGGAATAAAGGAAATGCAAATAGCCATTAGAACAGCACAGAAATAATTTCCACAGGTAAGGTAAACATGAATTTTAAAATTATTTTTATAAATGATATATTGTCAAAACTTTAACGTTTCTCCTTCAAAATATTTGTTGAATAGCAGAGAGGGAAACCTGATAGACACCAATCTTAAACATGATATCAAGGTCAGTACTAGTGTGATGAAACATATCAGTATCATGTGTCCCCTCATATAATGTGCTAAGAAAGGCACATTGACTATGAAGTATTTATCTCCAAAGAATTCCATGGCCTCTATCATAGTAAACATAAGACTAAACTGAAATTGAGGAACATTTGCCAAGGCACCTGATGAATACACTTCAAAAGTATCAAGGTCATGAAAAATAAGAAAGATTAAAGAACTACCACTCATTGGAGGACAAAAATCTTTTTTGTTTTAAATATTTATTTATTTTTCAGAGGGAGAGAGAGAGAAAGTAGGGGAGGAGCAGAGAGAGGGAGACAGAGAATCCCAAGCAGGCTGCCTAATGGGAGGCCTGAACTTATGAACTGTGAGATCATGACCTGAGCTGAAATCAAGAGTCAGACACTTAACCAACTGAGCCACCCTGGTGCCCCCAAAATCTTTATTAATAAATGCAATGCATGACCTAATATAGGATCCAGAAACAAAGTATTAGTTTAAGCACTGGTTAAATCAATATAATATTGGTTGTTTCATAGTTTTGATAGTTGTATCATAGTTATGTGAAATATTAATATTGGAAAATACAAAGGGAATCAACAATCAACTCAACTGAGTTAAAATTGAGATAAAAATATCTATTTTTATCTATCTATAAAACATCAATATCAGAGATTGATTTAGATCCTAATAAAAATATCACAACCAATGTTTGTTTCTTTTTTTTTTTTTTCCAAATGGCTACTCAAGTAGAAAATTTACAATTTACCATGTCAGTATCTACATTTACATTTCTGGAAATTGTATTGATTGGGATTTAGTTTTCTATTTCCAAGTCTTTGTTTATATTTAATTTGTATAATTCATTTTCAGTTAAACAGCAGTGAAAATATGTCTGTCCTAGCTCCTCTTTCCCTAAGTTTGGCCATCTTTTTTTCTAAATATCACACCAGTTTTACAAAGTCTTCATAGATATTGTCCTGTATTTGTGTCAGAGCTTTTCTGTTTTGTTTTGTTTTTATTTTGAGAGACAGAGAGAGAGAGAGAGAGAGAGAGAGAGAGAGAGAATGAGCAGGGAAGGGGCAGAGAGACACAGAGAGAGAGAGAGAATCCTAAGCAGACCTCACACTGTCAGTGCAAAGCCTGATATGGGGCTTGAACTCACAAATCATGAGGTCATGACCTGAGCCAAAATCAGGAGTCAGACACTTAACTGACTGAGCTACCCAGGAACCCCTGTTTCAGACCTTTTCTATCTCTTAATGACTATGGGCAATTTTCCTTGAGCAGGTTCTTTATAATGATTACCTATTCCTTTCTACAGGGATAGTAACCACACACATATTCTAAAAAGTGCAGGATATGTTCTTACTAAGTTGTTGGGACTTGATATATTTGTTTGCTTTTCTCTGGAGCTTTCCCTAATTTGATCCATTTTTCTTTCTGGTATTCTCCCTAATGTCTGTGACCTGCCCATTCCCATTGATTATGGATTATATGTAGTCTTTTTCCTGAGTAAAAAGACTACATTCCTAAGTGAATAATAGTGGGTCTATTGTAGAGTCTCATGAAAATTGCTGTGTAAGAAATACCATTTTATGCACTCTCAGAATCAGTGACTCAGAGTTCTTACATGACTCGTGTATTTTAAACATAATATAGGACTATCTACGTAAAGAATTGAACATGTACTAACTGTTTAATATATTAACATGTATAGAGTAGTTAAGTGTACTATAGACCTGAAATACTAATCTTTATTTCTAAGGATATGTTATCTAACTGCTGCCATTTCGATAACTGAGTAATAGCAGGGCCTGGGCATAGTTTTTGAAGAAGCCATTGTGTAAAATACAAAACCACAGATATGCTGTATATGTGCTTTTGGACTGATTGATAACTTATTGTGACCTCTTCACTACTAAGATTTCAAAAGGCTATAATATTTTCATGATTTTCAGACCTTGTATTAATTATATTTCTTCAATTTTTTATATGGGAAGTTAATTGAATGATTAATATGATTAGTTTACTTGGAACAATAATGGTAAGTGAAGAGTATCCTTGAAAATCTGTTGTTATTTTCTTCTAAAAGAACATATCATGTTATCTGGTATTTTTTTTTTTTTAGTCTTTTTTGAGACTATAATTGATATCTCAAATTTCAAATATTTAAAGTATGCAGTTTGGTGAGTTTGGACAGATGTATAAACACATGATGCCATCACTGCATTCAAGGTAATAAACATATACATCACCTCCAAAAGTTTTCTTGTGCCCTTTTGGGGGTTTTACTTTGTTTTGGTTTTGTTTTCTGGTAAGAACACTTACCATGAGATCTGCCCCTTTAGATTTTTTAAAGATATACATTTTAAAAATAAAAATCATTCATAGGGCTTCTGGGTGACTCAGTTGGTTTAGCATCTGACTTCGGCTCAGGTCATGATCTTGCGGTCTGTGAGTTCAAGTCCCACGTTGGGCTCTGTGCTGACAGCTCAGAGCCTGAAATCTGCTTTGGATTCTGTGTCTCCCTCTCTCTTCCCTTTCCCTGCTTGCTCTCTGTTTCTCTCTCTCAAAAATAAACATTTTAAAAAGTTTTAAAAGTAAAAATGATTCATATTTAAGGTATACAACTTGATGATTTGATATTCATGTACATAGTGAAATGATTACTCCAATCAAGTTCATTAACTTATCTCCTCACAAACTCTCTTGGATTTTTAACTGCACAGTACTGCATTATTAACTATCTATAGGCACTATGTTTTACAGCAGATCTTTAGGATTTATTTATTTTGTATAACTGTAACTTTATATCCATTGAACAATTCCTCATCTCCTCCATTCCCCACTCATTCTCAGACACCCACCATTCTATTTGCTGCTTCTATAAGTTTCTCAGACCAAAACTTAACTAAAACTGTGGTAAGGGATGGTCTTCCGCTGAAAGAACTCTGCACTTCTCCTTTGGCCCAAATATAATGTCACAGAGGCAAAATATTTGATTTACTATATGTTATATTTTGTAGAGCAATTGTAGATACTCTGCGTATCTGTAGACTCTCCTAGTCTAACTCTCCTGTATCATTGTGTCTGCCTTCCTCATTTGGCTGCTTTCAGAATTATATAAACTTATCCATGTTGTATGCTTAAAAGAATATCTGGCATATATTAGGTATTCAACACCTGTTATTTTTGTTTACTTCCAGTTATCATCATATCATCATTTTTATTAAAAGACTTAAAGTTGAAGTAAGGATTTTCCTGATATAAATTCCCTGACTTTATTGCATCAAGATGATTATTTGTAATAGAATTACCATTACTATTTTCCTAACAATTCACTTTTCTTTTTGTCTTTTTCATTTTCAATTGTATGTGTGTGGGTGGGTGTGTCTGTGTGTGTGAGAGAGAGAGAGAGAAAGAGAGGGAGAGAGAGACCCAGAATATTTTTATTAAATGCCAATCATTAAATTCATGTAACATGTTCAATTTCTGTAACATGTTCATTTGCAGATACTGAAAAGAGAATAATCAGGAAGAAACAGATTGGTAGGGAGAGCATGAATTTAAACATATTATGTTTAAGATCTATTAGACATCCAGAATGCAATTCTTAGTCTAATTTTGGATTCAAGAGCACACATCAGAGCCATATTAAAGCATATAAATAATCTTACTTAGGAAGCTAGTGTAGACAGAGAAGAGGTAAATGAATTAAGCATTGACTTCCTCTAGTACTTAAAGACTTTAAAGAGGAAGAAGACCCAGCAAAGAACTGAGATGGAATGGCCATTCCATGGATGGAGTTAGCATGGAGAGCAAGAGTTGCTCTAAAGTCAAATGAAGAATATTTTTTTTCCAAATGAAAAGAAAAATAAAGATGGTTAGCGATAGCCCTTGCATTTAGAAAGATGGAAGTTGTTGATGACATGATTCATTTGTGCTTTAGAGTCTAAAGACTGGCTATAATGGACTCAGGGGAGAAGAACAGAAGGAGCTGTAACATTGAGAGTACAGATGACTCCAAACTTGCAGACAGTAGCTAGGGGTGGATGGAATTGTATATACCCATTAGTGTATTTGTGAGGCCATGAAATACTATTTTGTTTATAAATATAGCTATATATTCAAATATTTTGTTAATATTTTATAGGAAACTTGAAAACATTCTTATCTAATTTTTTAATTGACAATAGTCCTTGCAAAGGGTAATTATAGAGACAACCTTCATAAGCACCCCCAACCAAAATAATCTATTCATTGATAACTAGTGTGGTTATACAGTAATGACCTAGGACTGTTAATTTGACATACATATCAGGATTTATTACTGTCAACCAACAAATAGAACACACTGAACAAATGTGGAGATTCTGTGGATTAAAAAAAAAAAAAAGTGATATTATCCTGTCCGTAAGCAGTAGATGCAAGTTTTTCTGATAATTATTTCTATGTCAAAAAAAGTACAAAGCATAAAATAATCACCTAGAGACCATAATTTATCTCAAGCAATAAACGTGTTAATGCTTCCAATATTTCAATTGCATTGACTTTCTTTCTATGTTGTTTCAGTGATCACATCATATTGTGCACTGATTTTAATTGGATCATATATTTATTAGAGTATTTTAAAGTGATTTATTGATTAACTGAAAGTGCTTTTTAAAATATTACATCATAAGATCAGACACAGAAAATAAATCAGCACATAGCCTGTGTTTTTCCCATAGGGTTATGTTTTTTTAGTAATTCTGAAGACTACATTTTTCTTTTCTGACAAGGACTAATATTATTTTATTGCAGAGGAAAAAGGCTTATTTTGAGAAAGACAAACATCTTGGAGTTCCACAATAAAGATGTATGAATCAATGTCTTTTACTATTATAACATCTCTTACTTTATGGAACAATGAATGAATGGTTGCCTAAGGCACTGTGGGTTCATTAAAGGTCAGATAAGCCCAGCAGCAGTAAAAATATTTCACATTCAAGAAAAAAAATGACAAAAATAAGAATAATTTTACAATATCTCAGAGGTTTATATTGCTTATAAATCTTTTTTATTTTTGTTTAAATAATTATTGTCAAAGACATACTATATCTTGAAATTTTAAAGTATCTTTCTTTGATGACTAGCTTTATTTTTTAATGTACCTTTGATAATATAGTTGTAAGTAAGTTACTGGCACAGAACAAAATTGTTATTATGTTATAATAGTATGGAAAAATATTTTGAGAAACAAATAGTTTGAGAAAATATAAATGGATTTTCAAAATTCTCTTAAAAAAATCCTTAAGATCAGAGGCAAGGAATGTAAAAGAGTTTAAAAATAAATAGAGATCAGAGGGGCACCTGAGTGACTCAGCTGGTTAACCAGCTGGTTAACCTGGTAGGCTCAGGTCTTGATCTCACAGTTGGTGGGTTCGAGCCCTGCTTTGGGCTCTGTGCTGACAGCTCAGAGCCTGGAGCCTGCTTTGATTCTGTGTCTCTGTCTTTTTCTGCCCCTCCCAGGCTCATGCGCTCTCTCTCCTTCAAAAATAAATAAACATTAAATAATTAAAAACATAATAAAATAAATACAGATGAGAAAGTACTGAAGGGTTAAATTTTATCTAGTTATAAAAATATGTATTTGTTAACTATAATTTTCAGGGTCCTTAAGTGTGTTGGCCATGAAGCAGCATTATAGAGAACAACAAACTGTATCCCTACTACTGAAATTTACATTTTGGTGATGACTTAATCTGAATCACTCACGTAAGGAGAATATAAGAGTAAAATAAATAATCTGTTTTGTATAACAGAGTGTGATGGGAACTAAGAGGACTATAGGTGGCTGGAGGATTTGTAAACTGAGATGATATTAAAAGAGTGACCACATATCATATAGATATGAAGACAAAAATATTCAATCAAAAGAAACAGCATCGGAAAATAAATTATATGAAAGCAAAAGGCAAACGAACTAGGGATGGTATTGTTTGGATGACACGCAAAATGAAAGTATACTGGAAAAAAATATATATCACATTAGAAAATTAAATTGTACTTCCTCAAATATCTATCAAATAAATTCATCGGGTGTTCAGAACATTACTACTGATTTCTTTTAGGGGGATAGGGTGCAGGGTTTCTCTATTTCTCCTTGAACAAGATAGTAAAATGTTTTCATCTCTGAATTCCTGTCCTATATTTAGAGCACATATTCTTATTAAAATATTTTCTAAATTATAATTATTATTTTGCCTTTTATGTATTACTGACATTCCTTATGTTCTATTAAATTGCATTTAGCAACATGGTAAGGCACCTGAGGTATCAAGGAAAGATACTTCTTTTAAAAAAAATGTTTTTTAACGTTTATTCATTTTTGAGAGACAGAGAGAGAGAGAGCATGAGCTGGGAAGGGGCAGAGAGAGGGAGACACAGAATCCGAGGCAGGCTCCAGGCTCTGAGCCATCAGCACAGAGCCCGACACCGAGCTTGAACTCACAGACTGCAAGATCATGATCTGAACCGAAGTCGGTTGCTCAACCGACTAAGCCACCCAGGCGCCCCTCAAGGAAAGATATTTCTAAATATGCATGCAATTTGAAAGATAGTGATTAAGAAACAACCACTATTAGAATTTAGATGAAAATAGAAAAATTCAAGAAACTCATTAAGCCTGTCTCAGAAATAAATCAAACAAAAACTTCCATAACCATAAGGAAATATAATTGAGAATCCAACAATTTCAATTAAGAAAGGACAAAATGTCTTATAAGCAAAAACTTCATACAACCTATAACCTGATTATCTCAAATATTCATAAACTTTTCTACATATGAATAAAAGATTTTTTTTTTTCATGGAAAGGGCACACACTGTCAGCAACACCATAAACCTATGGACAAATATCTTAGACAAAATATTAGAAAAGTAAATTAAAAAATGTATTAAAAAATATCATATGAGAATCCATTCGTTGTGATGAAAAATCTTGTTTTCCTTGCTATCTATTAAGTACTACTAAGAACCTTAGTTTTATTGTAAAAATCTACTCCCTTTACTTCTGTGTCATGACACTGTCTTGAGCTTGCAGAGTAAATGGTAAAAGTATACCTGAAAGCATTTTTTACATCAGTGTGACTAGCAATAATGAAGTTATCTGTTATAGACTACAGAGCACATGAATATTTATAGAAATTAGATACTTCTCACCAGTGATATGTTTCAGATATGTGATGTTATTTTTCTCCACTTTAAATATGATAAACAGTGCCTTTCTTATTTTAAGCACATGATCAATTTTTCTAATATTTGCTTTTCTACTTAAAGCTGGTCACTAGTCATTTGGATCTCTAGCATTTCTGTTATAGAAGCATTAGGAAAAAAATGATTTAAAAAGATTTAAAGTTATTATAGTATATTTCCACATATTTTTACCTAGTATTAAAAGTATAGTTTAATTTGTGTATTTGTTATATTTGCTTCATATTCGTTAAAAGTATGCTTTTTAATATGATTATAAATTTTTTAATTAAAAACACTTCAAAAATTAGAAGAAATAGAGGAATAATAGAGAAAGAAAATTTTCAAAGGCATTTGGTATATTACTAAGATTTATTTAGAAGCAGCAATAAGTTGGTAAATGTTTAATAATCTTCTCTGGAGGAAACAAAACAAAACAAAACAAAATCTTGATTTGTGTCATTGCTATTTTTTATGCTAAAAATAAAATACCCCTACCAAAGCCAATTGTAAACAACCAACACAAAATCAAATAGCTCACGGAATTTCCAAATATTTAACAATGGTCTTTCACACTCAGTAGTATGAGACAGCTTTAACATATCTCTGGAACTTACATGTATTTTTAAAAATAAAATTATACTGGATATGTGTATTTCAGTACACATTTAAGTGCAATAAACTTAATGCATTCAACTTTGTCCAAGATTCCTTCATATGTTTCCATATATTCCCTATATTCTGTACATTTTTTGAAAATATTTAAAAAGGCAGGTAGTACATAGAGTGTAACTTCTTCATTATTGCTTTAAAAATGATTCACTATGAGACTATTCATAATATATGTCTTGTTTTCTATATTCACATGATTTTATTCATTAAAGTTTTCACATGGGTTTGATTGAGTCTGAAACTACACTAAATTATCATTTTAAATATGGTTAGAATCTAAATTTAGGGATTATACATGAAATTCATTCCGTTGTTTTCCCTTTCTTGGTTTCTAAGATAAGTGGCAGATAACCACAGATGCAGTCAGAATATTCACCTTTTTATCACAAAGATAATGATGCCAAAAGCAGTTCTGAAATCTCTTCATATCAGCTATTACATATGTAGAGCAAAAAGACTCTACTGTCACCTCAGTATCATCTCATCAGCGCCCTTGAACTCCTCAGCAGGTATGCCATCTGTCATCAGGCTTTGATTCTTTACAATTTTAAAGGCTCTAATGCGATGCAAATCTTGATCAATCTTTTAGTTTAGGAGAAACCCTGTATCTGTCATCAGACAGAAAGCCAAGAATATGATGCCTTTTAAAGTAGACATTCTACTAGTCATAATATAGTCTGCTACTATCATAATACCTTTCTTAGACATACATAATTTTTATTATTCAGTAAGTAAGGTATTAGTAACTACAAACAAGGAATGATCAATTAAAGGTAAGGGAACCAAAATTGTGGTAAAAGCTAAAAGCTACATATAAATTATGAATCAACTGATATTGAGATAAAAATATATTTTCTCAAGGAGTAAAAATATTTCCTACAATACTTGTGTACTCTTTGTAGGAAATGCTTAAAAATTTGATTGACTATTGGGGCTCCTGGGTGGCCCAGTTGGTTAAGCATCTGTCTTCACCTCAGGTCATGATCTCATAGTTCATGAGTTCAAGCCCCACATCGGGCTCTGTGCTGATAGCTCAGAGCCTGGAGCCTGTTTCAGATTCTGTGTCTCCTTCTCTCTCTCTGCCCTTCCCTTGTTTGTGCTCTCTCTCTCTCTCTCTCAAAAATAAATAAACATTAAAAAAATTTAAAAACAAGAGAGAATTTGGCCATAGACCCATCTTCTCTAAAAATGCATACGCACACACGAAAATTTTTATCTCTCTCAAGAGTTTTACTAAGACTCAGAAACCATCTACAAACATTAAATTAAAAACAATTGCATAATTATGTCGACCACTATAACAGATTTAGATTAAAATATTACTGATTTACTTTCCTTATAATTAGGATACATTGTTATCAGGAACACATGAATAATTTTAACATAACTTTTTGGTATAAAGACTCAATTTCATAAGAAACGATTTTTTTTTCAAAATTTAAACATTGATAGAAATACTAATTCTTTTTAAATTCAGTCTGGTATACTTGACATGCCTGAGAAAATAATTGGTTAGGAAAAACAGAATAAGATATGATATGACCTATTTTTAAAATAACCCTAAATTCCTCTTTTACATGCAACCATTCTCATGTAATTTTTGCCTTAACAGGATAAGTTTAATTCCTCATATCTGAAATCTGGGATGGCATTGTGAGTTTATTTGGCTAGTAAAGCACAGTAGAAGCAACATTTTACTTAGACGAGCTTGGGCTATAAGAGGCCTTCCGTGCCTTTGCTCTCCTCTTAGAATCTGGCTAGTCTACCATCTAAACAATAACAAAAAAGATAACCTTCTGAAAGGATGAGGTACCACAATAAGTAGAGATGAACTATCTTAGCAGAACCATCATAGACAAGCCAATCCCTCACCCCATGATGACCCAGGAGTGAGCTCAGCCAAGTTCAGCTTCTCCTGGCCAAGATAATGCAGAATTGCTCAGTTCATCCCAGTCCATCATCCACTCTTAAATCCACTCTTAAACGTGAATGGGGGAGGGTCAGAGAGAGAGGGAGACACAGAATTGGAAGCAGGCTCCAGGCTCTGAGCTGTCAGCACAGAGCCTGACACGGGGCTCGAACTCACGGACCGTGAGATCATGACCTGAGCTGAAGTCGGACGCTTAACCGACTGAGCCACCCAGGCGCCCCTGAAATCTATTTTTAAAACAAAACAAAAATGAGAGCCAAAATTTTCATTGAATCTCTGAGGAAAAAACCTATGCCCAAGTGAGATATGCACCAGTAGGTAATGATAACCACTAGGACATACGCACCTACTGTACTTCTACCTCCTATATTTTTTTCGGTGATATATGAAGTTACACCTCAATATTTTTTTCAGTGATATATAATTTTTGGCCATATCTCTTTTTACTGCATACATTTAGGAGATAATCCCAGAAATGCAGGCTACTTGGAACAAGGTAGGTGGCCATATGCCTATATACACTTTTTCATACAGAGATCTTGTGCACACAGGATGCACAGGAAAAAAAAGATTTCCAGTATTTACATAAGGATTATATTCCCGAATAATTTATGTAGCTTGAATTTTAAAATAGGAAGAAGAAAGGAAAGAAGTAGTGTTGCATCCACACAACTCCTGAAACAGAATGCTATGGGCATCAGTGACAGTCACAACAAAGTTTATTGCAATGAGAGGCAAGGCCAACCTATCAGAGTGCAGCCTCGAACAGAACAGCCGGGTACAGAGTTTTTAGAGCCGACCACACGGTCTTATCATCACCCGGGAATAGAACAAAGAAATAGTTCCCAGATGGGGGTGGAAACAGTTCAGACATGCCCTTGCCCCAATCCAATCAAACACTAATCCAGTTGATTTTCCTTGAACTTTTGTTCCCTTGATTGATAGGACAAGACTGTTATCTCTTAACCTACAGTGTCAAAACAAAGCTGTTATTTCTCAAGGCTACAGGTTAGCCCTACACTACAATTTAAGCCTTACAGTAGGAAGGGATGGAAGTACAGAAGGAAGAAGGGAAGAAGGGAGGGAAAGAAGACTGAATATTTTTCCAAATTCATCTCTTTAACCGTTGGTAGTAAATGGCCTATGTTGAATTTCCCAAATCCATCCCCCAATGATAGATTTTTATTTCTTTGATCTATTTAGATTAATATCAGGCTTATATCTGTTATCAATTAGAGATCCTTCAAAAATAAAGTTTAGATCAACTCTATAAACCAAAGAAAAATACATCAAAGAGAAAACATTCATTCTATATGATATAAATAAAATATTTAATTATTATAGTCTGCTTTTTTCATATTATGATGCCTATCATGAACTCACTCTACAAGTTACTCGGTCTAAGATATACCTGTATTTTTAGAAAATAATTTTTATAGGAAATGTGAAAAATAGAAATTTTAATATTTGGTAAAATATTGATTAAAGGAATGACATTACTAAATATCTAAAATCATATAATAACATAACCTGGAATGATGTAAAAGAATAGAAGTCACCCTGAAACAAGAACTGAATGAGAAATGTAAATAAATCAAAGCCTTCCTACCTATAGACATTTGGGCATGCATAAAATACAAGTTAGATAGGAAATCTATAAGAAAATAATTGTAAGGAATGCAGTGTAAAGGGAAAAGAGATCAAATTGATTAAATAAAAGAATATATCCCCACACAAGAGAATTATGGGCCTACATACCAATAATTGATGTATGTGAATAATACAAAATAACAAATTGAGCAGAAGCAGTTAAGTAAAGACGTAGTAAAACAAAAGAGGTTTGTGATCAAGGGAGCTGGTTCACACATTATTTTCAAGACAAATTAATGAAAATATACCATAAACATTTACTCATGTCCTAGTGAATACTAAACCAGTGAAGAATGTCAGTATACTGGTGAAATGAGGTGGACAGGTTGGATGTGAAATCATTATTGGAAAATATACAAAGTATCATTGTGGACTTTTGACAATATAGAAAGCTGAAATAATCACAGCTATGCATTTTTATGTACCTATTAATCAATTATTTCTCTTTTATTTGCCTGTCTTATTTCACAATATAGTTCATACTCATCAGTTATACTAAATATAATCTATCAGTAAGCAAACTTTGCCCTGGGTACTGCCAGGGGAGTTTTGAATTTTATATACCTCATAATGTACCATTAGTAAACCAATTGGTCCTTATCTTGACCAAGACTCAGTAGCAGTCCTTGATGAGCAGAAACACTGTCCAGTCAACTTGTAAATTAAGTCTGCCCTTCAGAGTCCATCTTGCTGATTCTGTTTCTAAATTGTTTATTACTGTTTTTTCTGCATCCTTTACACTTGTTGGGGAGGAAGACCTTCCTCTGACTTACGGTCCTTATAGCTGGATTTAGAATCAAATTTCCATGCGACAGATTAATATGAGAAAATCAAATTTAGTAAGTGTACCATGGGGAATCCACATAGACAGAAGATTTCAAAGACAATGAGGCAACAGCAAGTGTATATGACCTAAGGAGAGGAGTAGATGCCTGAGGACACAAAGGGGAGAAAGCTTATTAGCAAGAAAGTGAAAGGAGATGTTTGGAAAAACAAGATTGCCCTATTATGCAGGTATGTTCCTTAAGTAAAAGAGATTCTCTGATCATAGCTCTCTTTCTATTATAGGCTCTCCTTTCCAACGTAAATTTAGGTAGATAGGTAGGCAGAGAGCCCTGTCTGTATCTGCTGGGCTTTAATTACTTTTAACTCAAAGTAATCTTTATAGCAAAGTGGCCCATCTTGAGGCAGCTTGTCCTGGCCCCTGCACACTACTTATAAAACAAAATAGGTAATAGGATGCATACTGATTACTATCTTCCAACGGGGTGCAGATATTGCTTTCAAGATACATTTAAGTTTATCAAATAAATGTATAAGCACAAGTGGTTTCACAACTCTGCCCCAAGATGACTGCTTTTTTAAACTTCCTTCCACCATAAAAATTTGAACTTTATGAAAAGTTGATTCAATATACAATTAAATGATTGTTAACTGACTTTACTTGCTTGTTTGGCTGATAGCTTCCGTTAGAAGAATAGGCTGTGGGGATTTAAATTCAATCTCCCAGTTCATCTGATCACCAATGAATATTATGTTTTATTAAATCAATCAAATTAATCTCTTAAATCACAACAGAAATACACACCAAATAGCAGTTACCAATCATGAATTGGACTAAAATCATTGCAAATACATTAGTTTGAGTTGCGTTAGTATCTTCTGGCTTTCCAGACAAGAGGAAACTTTGCTCATAACCCACATTGTCTTGGATTGGGGAATAAATTCAACTCAGTTAAGGGGTGCCTGGGTGGCTCAGTTGGGTAAGTGTCCAACGTTGGCTCAGGTCATGATCTCGCAGTTTGTGATTTCGAGCCCTGTGTCGGACTCTGTGCTGACAGCTCAGAGCCTGGAGCCTGCTTTGGATTCTGTGTCTCCCTCTTTCTCAGAATCTTCAGATTCTGTGTCTCACTTCCCTGCTCACGCTCTCGCTCTCAAAAATAAATAAACATTAAAAATAAATAAATAAACTCAGTTAAAAATGGACCTTAAGTCTCTTGTGGGCATTGCCATATGTACTGTTTATACTGCCTTGTTATACTGAAATGGATTTCTACATGAATTTCCTGACAGCTGTGGTCTGACCAAGATCTTTTACTAGGCAATCTGTAGATGCGTTTAATCACTAATGATCTTGTTAGTAAATAAAGCAATTGTTAGTTATATTGTGAACTTCTGACAAAAATTACAAGATACATGCATTTATCGAATGTTTGTAGGATCACTTATCTTATGTCCCCATGGGACAATTTCCAAACAGTGAAAATAAAGCATCTGCTTGGTTTCTATCTCCTTCTAAATTTTAATGGCCATCAACATGATTATTTGATATTTTTTACTTACATTTGATTTTCTCTTTCCAATTCCATAAAGTTTATCATAACAAAACACTTGACATTTTATCAACCTACTAGCTACTGCCCAAGAATCACTAAAAACCTACATTACATTGTTGTTATCCAATTCTTAATGCATCAAGAAACACCAATCTTTGTTATACCCGTTGTGTGAATCTATGTTTTTTTTTTTCCCTTTCCATTCAAAAAGCAACTGTCAACTATTTGCAAGGCATTGGTTTTACGACCAAGTACCAATTAACCACATTTGATCTACCTTCTGTAAACCAAGGTGCTTGGCATCTTCTAGTAACTGTTCATGGTAAGTGGTCCCTTTGGCTATGAGATTAGGTTACTCCTGAAGGGGATCTTATGTTGACCCAGCCAAAAGGCAGAGCAACCACCAATTCATGTACTGCCTGATACTCCAGTGGTCACCAATGCTGTGTATTCTTGAATACATTGTTTCCACCTAGTGAGGGAAATTTGCATTTCCATTCCTGTGGGAATAGAATTTGTTATAACCTAACACATGAGGGTTATTTCAGCTTACAATATGTATATTCTTCTGTAATAGAAGATATTTCAATGAAAAGCCAATAACAAGCCAACAAATCCCTTTCAAATGGCACATGTCTTGAAACTGCATCAAATTCCAGCAATAAATGGTAAATGTCAGTAACAGACTTTTCCCAGAGGCTCCATTTAGTGTGGTGTACTTAACAGACATTTCCTGTAATTAGTTCTGGCTAATTAATTAGCTGAAATTTCCTGATTGCCATTCCCTCCCTACCCCCAGTAGTGTCCTATGTTGTTTTAAATTAACTACTTGAATGGGTTTAGGCAATTCTAAAGGTTCCCATTCTGCATGCCATATTAAAAAGGATGAAGAATAGATTTGCATTATTTCCCCTTTCTCAGCTGTCTGGTTCAAGAAAGACTTCTCCATTCAGACATGCCATACATTTCAATAATACATTTTGATAAGGGTCAGGCAATAATTGTGTGAAGCTTTCCTTTAAATATCCCCCTTTCAGATATATTTTCATTAAATTGTCTACACTTGCAGTACTGCATCCCCTAAATTAAATTAAATTAAAGCTGATTTAACTATATCATTTTTCAAATATCTATTAGCAGGTTTAGAAATAGGTTTTCTTTAGTTTAAACTTGCTTAAAATTATTTAGGCTTCTTGATTTGTGATTTTTATCAATTCTGGAATATACACACCCTCATATTTTTGAATACCATCTCTTCCCAAGTATCTATGTAATTCCTCAGAATCCAATTAGATGTTTAAAATCCTCTGGGCTTCTCTCTCTGTGTTTAATGGTTTCATTTTTTATTTTATTTTTTTACAATTTGCATCATTATATTTAGCTTCTTTATATTAATTTTTTATATAAACATCATGTTTAATTCTTTCAGTTGTAATGTCAGTTTTATTAATTTAATTTCCAATTCTGGTCAATCTCCAGCTAAAACCATGTATTTATTGTGTAATCTTCTTATATTTTTAATTTCTAAAAATTTATTTGAAATTCTTTCTCATATTTTTACTTTTTAGAAATTTATTTGACCCTTAAAGTTCTGCCTTATCTTTTTGTTTAATTGTAGGCTACATCATCATCATATTTTTGATGTGCACTTTTATTTTTTGAACATATTGCACATTTGAATTTTATATGCAGTATCAAAATTGTTCCATTATCTTTATTCCTTAGCAGTCTGATCTTGCCCTATGCTTATATATCTATGACTTATATTACTTCTGATTTTTGGACATGGTGACTTTTAAATTAACTTTTAAATTTATTTTTCATTATGTAATGCATCACTTGGTACTGCTTAAAGATATCTGGAAATATATTGCATCTCAAAAAATTATTTGTGTTTACTGTCACAAATTACATAAAGTATTTATAAATTGAATCCATTTAAACTAGAACCTTCATTTTGAAACTGAGGTCACTAAAGTAATTTTAGGTTCACTCAGGTGAATATAAGTTTGTAATTATGAATTTGTAGGGAAATTTTTATTTTCTCTCCTCACTACTTCCACTTAGAAACAAGGTAATTATGGTCCTTTTGTGGAGTGTTCTGTTTTCCTAATTTATCCATGGGATGTGTTCACCCCTAGAATTGTTGGATTATGTGTCATTTACTTGAGTGCTAGGCTTCACGTGATCCCCCTGCAACACCTCATACACCACCTGTGCTGGGCATAAAATGCAGTTTCAAGGGCAGCAGAGATATGTAAATACTCCAGTTTCAGTGTCCACTTGATGGGGTTTTGGGGAGATGGTGGTTTGGAAACAATGACCAGGAAAGAATTCTTGAAGATGTCTTTTATGATAAAAAATGATTTTATTAAAGCATGGGGACAGGACCTGTAGGCAGAAAGAGCTGCACTGAGGTTGTAAAGAGTGGCTGGTTATATACCTTCAGGTTGTGAGGGGGCTAGGGACAAGTGTAAGTCTCTAAGAAATTTTGGAAGCAAGGTTTCCAGGACCTTGAGGGTCTAGCTGTTGTTAGGAAAATGTCATTTATTACTGTTTAGTAAAACCTCAGTCATGAGACCCTTCAGATATATATCAGGGGCCATAAGCTTGGAGTATGATCGCCAACATATACTTGGGGGTTAAAGACAAAGGAGGTTTGCAAAAGAATTTTTACATGTTTAAGGAGACTCACAGGATCCAGGGGTGGGGGAGGGCGGCGTGAGGGTCAGGTTGTTAAGCCAAGATTCTCTTTCGCCCCTAGCAAAGTGTCATCATTGAGGCAGCTGAGCTCCTAGAAGAAGGTCACTTTACCTGTTTCAAAGACTTGTCAGTGGGCTGTAGGCAGTAACAGAATTTAATTTTTCATTTGCCTCTGTTTCCCACACTACCATAGCAAGCACTTATACCCCTACTTACATCTTGATGAGGGTGATATTATAATAGGGAAAGATAGGATAAAATAGGCAGAGAGGGAAAGGATAGGACCTGAGGCTCCTGGGTGGGGAAGGACACATATTTTGGAACAATGCTGGGAATGTCTGACTACAGCAAACCTCCTCAAGCATAAGGTCCCTCTTAAGAATGTAACAGACACCACCTACTCCCCTTCAGGTTTCCCTCGGGAATTTGACCAAAGACCTGATTAAAAATAAGTAGGCCATAAAACCTATGATCTACAAGGAATGATTTGGTCATAGATCACCCTCATACGATGGAAACGAGCCAATCAGGAATGGACAACCCAGCACCTAAAGTTGTCCATCCAATAAGGGTAGAACCTGAGAAGGAACAAGGGGGAAAGGATGGGGGGGGGGCAATCAGAACCTTATAAAACAAGCACCCTTGTCTATAGTCCTTGGGCATTCACTTTCGAATGTCCCCTCTCTGTAAAGAGAGCTTTCCTACTATTTTTATTTTCTAAACTCATGCTGTAATAAACTTTTGCCTGCTGATCATTTTGTGCCCACCTCTTCATTCTTCAAACCAGCAAGACAATGAATCCCAGGTATTGTGGTAAAAAATCCTGCAACAATATTAGGACTCCAGGAAATGGAGTCTATAGGTTTCTGGAGATTAGGCTATGGATAAGATTGCCTTTTTCTTGAGGTTTACTAAGTTATCCATAAACTGAAAGAGACTCCTGTCCTGCATGACTGTGATCTCTATCGGTCAACCATTTGTTTTTTTTTTTTTTTTTTTTCCTTTGTTCTTGGGCAGCCAGGAGTGTCCAAGGAAAGCATATCCCACCCAGGGGTAGGGTGCTGTTAGCCTGTACTTTTCCTTCAGCTTGCCTTATGCTCCTTCATCATACTCACATCTCTAAACCTGTAATTCATTTTGGTTTTGGTTTCTAAGAAGTTCCCATATTTTTCTGCAAACTGGTCAGGAATACTTTCTTTTCTGTCAGATTTTTTTTTTTTTTTTAATATGTAATTATCTAGCATTGGGAGTGTTTTCTTCTGGAATAATTTTCTTTTGATATTTCTCATGTATCACATTCCAAAAATTAAGCAGCACTTACTGTCATTCCTGAAAGAAGCACTCTTTAAAATACTATCTTGGATATGTCATTTAAAATTTTGAGCTATGGGCCATTTCATAATAATGCACTTGTTTGAGTTGCAAACATAGATAGCAGAAAATATGGTCAGGACCAGGAAATGTTAAAAATATTATGTCATTTATTTCAGTAATCTCAAATATTCATTCCCTGCTTTATGGTGCAGGGGCCCAGGGCAGGCTGCCCCAAGATGGGCCACTTTGATATAAAGATTATTTAGAGTTAAAAGTAATTAAACCTCAACACATGCAGAAAAAGATTTAGGCCTACCCATCATCTGCCTAAATTTACATTGAAAAGGAGAGCCTATGACAGGAAGAGAGCTATTAACCCATCCTCCCTTTTATCCAGGAACTTACCTGCATCATGGGACAACCTTGTTTTTCCAAACATCTCCTTTCACCTTCTTTCTTAATGGGCTTTCTTTCCTTTGTATCCTCAGGCCCCTACCTATCTCCTTAGCTCTAATAAACTTCCTATTGCCTCATTGTCATTGGAATGTCTATCTGAATTCCCCATATGTGGGCCGATTAAACTTAATTTTCTCCTATTAATCTGTCTCCCAGCAATTTGATTCTAAAAGGACCATAAGGCAGAGGAAGATCTTCCTCCCCAACAATGGCGTGTACTTCTCTGCATTGTACACATGGAATTCAAAGTAAAACCCAAAGCCTACAGCTCTTCCTTTGAGAGGCCTTCCATGAGCATCAAGAAAAAGAAAATACAAGTATATCTGAAACCAATACATTTAAGTCAACAAATGCTTGATCATCCTGCCCTAAGAAAACTCTGTTCACCTGATTGATTTATAGGCCTTTTGCACAAAGATTGGCCTGTTTTGCACAAAGTTGGCCCAGAACCAATAAGACCAATTAAAAATGAATAAACCAGGAAGAAAGAATTCTTGCAGTTGAGCAGAAGGGACCAGGAGTGAAGGAAAGTAACCTCGGTGAGGATACACTCAGAGATTTTCCTCTTTTGTCATGCTACTTCTGCCATTTTTTGGACATGCCTCCCATGAAGTGGCATGATTCCTGAATGTGCATGCCCAGAAAGAGTGCCATCTCCCCTTATCTCGATAGCCTATCAGCATATTTCACATCCTGTCCCTCTACCCTTAAATAAACCCAACCCAACAGAGATAGGAATTTGAGAAAACTTCTCCCTTTTCCTTGCTTGGTGCCTTGAAATAAAACCCTTTTCTCTGCCACAAAAACCAGTGTCGTTGTTTGGCTTACTGTGCACACCAGCCAAAGGCCAAAGAACCTTTGAAAATTTGTCTTCTTTACACCAATATATATATAGTATATATTTATATATATCATATAAGTCATCATGTACTATATATATAAATATTCTCTTTACTTTTTTAAACTCTTAAGCACCAAGCATGGTTTTGGCACAAGACAGAAATATGCTTTGCAGCTCTAGGTATAAACTTTAGAAAATAGCAATGATA
This sequence comes from Panthera uncia, assembly GCF_023721935.1. NCBI lineage: Eukaryota > Metazoa > Chordata > Mammalia > Carnivora > Felidae > Panthera > Panthera uncia. The sequence goes on from NW_026057576.1 coordinate 53,292,635, forward strand.
CAAAGTAAAACACTGTGTACGGAGCGTATAATTCCTTAAAACTGTTACATTTTACATCTAATAATTTTTCATTATATTAGCCTAGTGGTATGCTAAAATATTGAAGAATGGTGACTTCATATATCAAATGCACTATAAAGTATTTTATCTATAATAATTTTTACAATATTAATTAAATTTTTTAAATCCCTGATATATGAAAAATTGCCCCACTATTTTTATATATTGCTGATAAATTAATACTCAAAATGCTAATCCTCTACAGTCAAGCTATATTGAATATGTGCTATTCATGGGCTTTTAAAATTTATTAAGATCCTTATTACGAATGAGGAAATATAAAATTAATTTTGTTCTGGGAGATGATTTATAGCAACATGTTATTTTTATGGTGACTAACATATACACCCTTTACTGAACAAATTGAAGAAAGAAAACTGCAGATAAAATTGTCACTTAGATAAAGTGTTTGCAATGAGTTTTTGTGTGTACTAGAAAACTGTTTTATATATGCCTGTCATAATGCTGTGTTTGCAGTTCAGTAAATATATGGCTTAAGCCAAATAACTGTGTCAGCAGTTGATTACAGATCAATATGTTCACAGTACTGCTGAGTGCTGAATTAAGAGGAAAAAGTTCCTGTTTCAGAGACAAATAGCACTGATGACTCAAGAAAACTGTTTTCTTCATATATACTTCTTATACAATATAATACAGTGTGGTATGTAGCTCACAATAACTATTTTAAAATCACAGCTCAACTAGTTATAAAATTTTATTTGATCAAGTTATTATGTCAAATATATTTACATGTTGTTTTATGAAATAACCTAAAGTTATAGTCATCCACCAAAAATTTTGATCCAAATGTAGTTTCTTAACAACATCACTTGTGATTTTATGATTTTTTAAAATTTTGAGGTTTTCGGTTATAATATATACAACATTGTGATTTAATGAATTTAACAATGGGTGTAAAATGTGTCCAGTACTACACTGATTCTGATAATGCAACAGCTGAGCTTCTTATATTTTTCATGAAAGTAGAGAGATTTTTTGAAACTTTATTGAACTTTCACACTTTACATATTATATGATTCATTATATCAATAAAACATAAAATTCTGATAATTTTGGAATCATATTTAAGTAAATACTGAAAATATTTTCATTTAAAAAGCATGTACTCTATTAGTAATTAAGTATTTCTTCATAAATCATTTACGTCTATGAATATAGTGGTTTTTTTTCCCCTAATGATTTTAAAGGAAACTTTCTCTCATACCAATAGGTCTTTCATTATTGAAATTCTCTACAATTATATAGCTTCATGACTACTTATGATAACCTAATGAAGTTGATACATTATGCACTAAGTCACTTTATTCTCAACACAAGTGAGAGACTTTGGAATTATTATAATTTTTAAGAGTAGAGAAACTGGTTCTGAGATTATAAAGGATTTATATAAGGCACTGATGTTAATAGCAACAGAGGTAAGATTTGAGATGTGGTCTTCTGAGCCCAAACACTATATATGATCTTTTTACTAAATTTAAGTGAACAGAAGTACTTGAATTTTGCATTTTTGCCATAGGATGCTGCTAGTGTTAGCTTTTATAAAATAAATTATACAATAAAAATAATGGTATGAGTAACTTGAAACATGCAGTTCTCTCATGCTTTGCAATTAGTATTCAAAGACATAACTTCTGTGAAAACAGTGTATAGTTAAAAAGTAGGTACGGGTTGGTAGGATGGAAAGTGTTCCTTTATCTTTAGTCATCTGTATCTTCAATTATTTCTGTCCTCTTCAGGATTGGCAAATCTCCACTGGTTTAAGAACATTCTTGAAACACTGGATTTTTTCCTCAAGCTTAGAAAGGCTAAAGCCTACCTTGTTGAATAATTTTACCATTCTCCTCTTAGGGCCTTGTCATCTCAGATGGGTGCTGCCTTATAAAATACACATAGTCCCCACTGCTCTGTGTCCCAGATGACTCTTTTTCCCTAGCCAGTAGAAACCTCTTCTTTAATTTTTTTGATTGATGTGTAACTGACATACAATGTTACATCATATTTCAAATTGCCATTAGATATTATACATTATGCTATGCTCACCACAAGTATAGCTACCATCTGTCACCATACAACTCTGTTACAATACCATTGCCTATATTCTCTGCACTGTACCTTTTATGTCTGTGACATATTCAGTTTATAACTGGAAGCCTCCTACTCCCCTTAACCCATTTTGCCCAGTCTCCCCCAACCCTGTCTTCTGGCAGCCATCAGTTTGTTTTCTGCATTTATAAGTCTGTTTCTGCTTTAAATTTGTACATTGATTTATTCATTTTTTTAGATTGCACATATAAGTAAAAACATATGGTAATTGTCTTTCTCAGTCTGGCTTATTTCACTTAGCATAATATCCCCTAGGTTCATCAATAGTATTGCAAATGGTAAGATCTTGTCCTTTTCTGTAGCTCTATATATCTTTGCTATGGTGTACACATTTCATTATATGCATATATCACATCTTCTTTATTCATTCATCTATCAGTGGACACTTGGGTTGCTTCCATATCTTGGTTATTATAAATAATGCTTCAGTAAACATAGGGGTGCATATGTCTTTTTTTTTTTTTTTTTTAGTTTACTTATTTATTTTTGAGAGAGACAGCAAGTGTGAGCAGGGGAGGGGCAGAGAGAGAGAGGGAGAGAGAGAATCCAAAGCAGGCTCTGCACTGCCAGCACAGAACCCCACACAGAGCTAGAACTCACAAACCATGAGATCATGACCTGAGCTGAAGTCAGATGCTTAACCACTGAGCCACCCAGGCTCCTCTGCATGTATCTTTTTGAATTCATGTTTTTGTTTTATTTGAGGAAATACCCAGTAGTGAATACCTGGATCATATGGCATTTATATTTTTAATTTTTCGAGGGACCTCCATACTGTTTTCCACAGCGTCCTCACTAATTTCCATTCCCACCAATAGTACATGAAGGTACCTTCTAGTAGAAACCTCTTTTAAAAAAAATTTTAACGTGTATTTATTTTTGAGAGAGAAAGCAAGCAAGGGAGGAGCAGAGAGAGATGGGAACAGAGGATCCAAGGCAGGTTCCATGCTGACAGCAGAGAGCCCAATGTGGGGCTTAAACTATGAACCTTGAGATTGTGACCTGAGCTAAAGTTGGACGTTTAACCAACTGAGCCACCAGGGGCCCCTCAGTAGAAACCTCTTTTAAGTTAGTCTTTTCTTTCCAGATTTTTGAAAGCCAATTTATCATTTCTGCTTTCTTACTTGTCTCTTCTATCACAAGTAGAATCTGAAAATGTTAATTAAGATGTCATAGAGGCAATTTCTGTTTCTTGCCCTCCCACATACCCTCCTTGTACCAATGAAAAACAGATTAATAGTGCTAGATAAATGGAGAGCAATGATGGGGACTGGATAGGGAAATGGTCAAATAAAGAGATAAAATAAACACACTACCTCAAAGTGATTTCCAGCTATAATTTAAATGATAGAACCAATGTGCTTTAATAAATATAATGAAATTTCTACTAATGCACTTACCAATATTTAATCATTATTATTACAAAATGTGTTGAAAACATATTTAGGTTTTTAAACTCCTTTGTATCTTTCTCATTCTAAATTATATGTGTTATATGCCATGCTGTTCACATTATTAATGGCTATATGTTAGGTCATGAAAGATGTGATTCTGGCAATATAATAATAAATAAGTGCAATTTCACTAACAACTCTCATTCTCATCATCAACTTTATTAAAAATCTATTCACAAATAAAAATCTCTAAAAACATTAAAACTAATGGTTGCATCCTTCAAATAATTTATTAAATAATGAGAGTAATTTCATGAAAACACAAAGCCAATACTAGTCATAAGTTAGGGTCCTAGGTATAATGTGAATAATACAGACTGACACTGCTATTAAAAATAATACCATAATACACAGGGGTGCCTGGGTGGCTCAGTCAGTTGAGCGTCTGACTGTTGGTTTTGGCTCAGGTTATGATCTCATGGTTTGTGAGTTCGAACCCCACATTGGGCTCCAAGCTGACAGCATGAAGCCTGCTTAGGATTCTTTCTCTCTCTCTCTGCCCCTCCCTTGCTTGTGCTCTCTCAAAATAAAGAAAGAAATTGTGTGTGTTTGTGTAATGAGAGCAATTTC
>NW_026057576.1:53656279-53686338 GCF_023721935.1 Panthera uncia
TCTCTCTCTCTCTCTCTCTCTCTCTCTCTCTCTCTCTCTCTCTCTCTGCCCCTCCCCTGCTCAAGCGCTGTCTCTCTAAGATATATAAACATTAAAAAAAAAAAGTTTAAAAAATAATGGCTGCAATTTCAAAGCTTGAAATAGCAACAACTGACTAGGGTGTGTGACGTAGAAAATGTTGGTGTTCAGAGGCAATGGCCAAGAAAGAATTCTTGAAACCTTTTTGGTGAAGAAAGGTGGCTTTATTAAAGCATGAGGACAGGACCTCTGAGCAGAAAGAGCTGCACTGGGGTTTTGAGGAGTGGCTAATTATATACTTTCAAGTTGGGAAGGGGTTAGGAATAGCACAAGCCTCCACCATTTTTTGGAAACAAGGTTTCCAGGATCCTGAGGGGGCCAGCTATTGTTAGGAAAAGGGCATGTATTACTTTTTTAGTAAAAACTCAGTCATGAGACTCTTCAGATGTAAGTCAGTAGTACATATGCTTGGAGGATGATTGCTAACATACATTTGGGGGATTGAGGTAGAGGAAGTTTCCAAAGGAACTTTTTTATGTGTTAAAGTAGACTTCCAGGATCCTGGAGGTCAGGATAATGTTAAGCTAAGATTGCCTTTTGCCCTTAGCAAAGTGTCATCATTGAGGCAACAGAGTTCCTAGAGGAATATCACTCTTGTTGCATCAAGGACTTGTCAATGGACTGTAAACTGTAAGGAGATTTAATTTTTTTTCTTCTGCCTTTGTTTCCCACATCGTGTGGAACAATTGTACTTTATGTGCACTGTGTATGAGAGAATAAATGGTGCAACCAGTGTGGAAACAGGCTGGAATTATTTATAAAATTAAACATGCCCTTAACTTATAATGTAGAAATTTCAGTTACCAGGAATTTACCAAAGAAACTTGTATATGAATATAGCAAATTTACTCATGATTCCTCAATGCTGAAAATGACCCATGATTCCTCAGTGCTGAAAATGTATCCTTCTATGAGTGAATAATAAACAGATTGTGATGTTTATTTCAAAAGGGTACTGCTTAGCAATAAAAAGTAATGAACTACTGATATAGCTAACTTCCTGGAGGACTCTCAAAATAATCATAGTAAAATAGTGAGACACAAAAGAGTGTGTATTCTGTGATTCTATGCATTTGAGTTTCTAGAACAAGAAAAAAATAATCTATAATTACAGAAGTCAAATCAGTTTTGTAGACAGGAGTTAAAAATTGGAGGGATTTTCTGCATTGGAACATGAGGAAACCTTCTGTGATGTTGGAAATATTCTCTATCTTTACTGGGTAGTGGTTCCAAGAGTACATAAATTTGTGAAAATGACTCAAAATATATATTTACAGTGGTGCAATTTTAATGTAAATTATATTGCAAAATGTTGATAAAATATAAATAAAAGCATAAAGCAGATTTTATGGATTGACTATGCTAAAATTGTTCATAGTCTGTTTCTCTCTTGACTTCATCTACCATAGATCTTGAATACATAGACTCACTTAGAATTTCTTCTAGTTGGGGCTTATCTCATGACCTAATTCTCACTAATAAGATGTAAGCTGAAGTCACTATCAATTTCCAGGAAAGTTCATTAAAAGTAGAAACTTACAGGAAAGACTTCTTCAACCCTTCAACATTTAATGCTGCGGCCCTTCCACTTCTGCCTTTTGAATGGGATATAATGACTGAATTGGCAGCAGTCTGTCATGGCCAAGAGAACAAAAACACATATGCCAGATCAGTGGGGAAGGAAAACAGGAGGAGGACGTGTTTAATCACATCTTTGAGTAGTCAGTAGTCTTACAAGGCTTATCTCTGGACTTAACATAACTAACAAAAGATTCTACTGGTTAAAAGAATTCAACACAGTTGTTTTTTTGTTTTGTTTTGTATTGCTTGGGGCTGAATGTGTAACTTCCTATATAAGGAATGTAGTCTGTACCTCCCAATCTTACCCCTGACAACTAATATAAGGAAAGAAATAATAATGAGCTTTTAAGAGCTTTTCTATATTCTCCTTTTGTGTATGTATGATAGCTATGTGGTGAATATGTAAAGAGAAAAACAATAGCAACAATAAAAACACAATCATGTTCAAAATGGTCATTAAAAATAGATTTTAGGGGCACCTGTGTGGCTCAGTTGGTTAAGTGTCCGACTCTTGAGTTTGGCTCAAATCATTATCGCACGGTTCCTGAAATCAAGCCCAGTGTCAGCCTCTGTGCTGAGAGTGGGTTCCTGAAATCAAGCCCAGTGTCAGCAGCCTCTGTGCTGAGTGGGTTCCTGAAATCAAGCCCAGTGTCAGCCTCTGTGCTGAGAGTACGGAGTCTGCTTGCCTCTCTACTCAGTGCTCTTTCTGAAAATAAATAAATAAACTTTAAAAATAGATTTTAAGTGGTTTAGAATTAGGCAACACTCATTAAAGATTTTAAAGCATTATTTGCCAAGAAAGGTAGAGTGATCTTATGGGACTTCTGTTCAGATTAAGTTATCTATAAATCAATTATCCAAATACTATGCGTTGGTAACAAAATCTGTCAAAGAAAAATTGCACCAGACAAGTTGAACAGGCAAGGAAGATTTTATCGAAGCCTACTGCAAGAGTGGAGAGAGACTGAATTAAACTCCAGGGAAACAAAAGGGAATAGAATTTTTAAGGGCTGTAGTGATAAAGAATATTAGACATGTGTTTGCTAATTTGCATAGAGACTGGAAGATTAATCCACTTTTTTCCTCAGTGATTGCACTGAAAACAGATAGCTTATAGGTCCTTGACAAAGGTGTTTCTGTGGTTGAGAGATTTACATCATAAAGGGGCAGGGAAATAATTTACAATTGCAAATTTTCTAAGGTAAATGCTTTAAGGAAACATGGTTTGGGGACTAGAATCCTTAAGAACAAAAACAAACAGAAAACACTTTTCTAAAGGCTCATCAAACTAAAGGGAGCCTTGAAGCTGTCTAGCTTAAATTCAACTCAGTTTATGAGTTGGAGATAGCTCACAATTTGGTCATCTGCTAATACACTCTAGATGAAATGGGGATGAGAGAAGACTAAGAGGTCTTCATTTAATCATGACCAGTATATGCTTCTTACCAGAGATAAAGTATAGATATTTCAGCCTGGCCAGTCATTTGTGATTTCCAGCAAACCTAGGGAATAAAATTGTATTTTAACGGAAAGACAGCTGAACCTCTCTCCTCTCTGAATAGTTGATAACGAAAATTCCACTTTCAAGCCTTTGTTGTATATTGTGTACTTGATATAAATATTTAAAAAGTATAGGAAAAATAGAGCATACACAAAGTACTTTGTCAGTGAAGAAAGAAGTACTAGTGTGTACAAGGTGGAGGACCAGAAAAGGGCACAAAACACATATGATGATGTTTACATTATGTTAAATTTTTCGTGTGTCCCATTTACATGATATAGTGTTTCACTGTTGTATGGCAGAGCTTTGAAATATGTCCATTCTGAGTCATATGTTATTGGTTTGAAATCATCTGAATTTCTTTCAGAGTTAGCAAAATTCAATCTCTTGTGCCTGACCTACACTCAGCTTCATTTTCCAGATGTTCTGTCTTCTTGGTGCTGCATTAGTCTTGAAGATGATAAAAATTTTACACTAAATTGATCTCAGAGTATTAACACTTGGGTTTATTGTTTGGCTCAATTTGTTTGAACTCCACAGGCACTAGAAGTCTTTTATTTGCCAGAAATACAACCACACTATCCATAAATAACAAAATAAAGTATTTAGGATTTTGTTAATGTGGGGAGAGATTATGTTATGAGGGCTAAGAGCATGCATTCTTGAATCAGGCCAACTGAATTTGAATACTTGGCCAACCACTTTCTATAATTTTTTTTAATGTTTGTTTATTTTTGAGAGACAGAGACAGAGACAGAGTATGAGTGGGAGAGGGAAAGAGAGATACATGGTAGCACAGAGCCTGACACAGGGCTTGAACCCATAAACCATGAGATCATGACCCGAGCTGAAGTTGGACACTTAACCAACTGAGCCACCTAGGTGCCCCTTGGCCAACTACTTTATAGTGAGCGACTGTGGATAAGTTACTTTAAACTCTATGCATCAGTTTCCTCTTTGTAAATAGAAAAATAAAAATCACATGTGCCTTATCAAGTTGTTGTGAGCATTAAATGAGCCTGAGACATATTATGCAATATATATTGTTTATTGTTAATATTGTCAATGCTATTGTTACAAAATCAGTACCCCATGACTAAGAAACAATCCTATGTACAGGGAAGAGTATAATTCTCAAGGACATTCTAACCATTTGTTTTCTTTTGCCCAAGGAAAAGATGTATAGTGAAGGCTGCTTTACATGTTTCTTATTATAAAGAGTGGAATAGTGCTGAACTAGCAGCTATTGGAGGCTGGCCTGAATTAGTAGGCTCAGCAAAAATATACAAGGTATTCTTCTCTCCAGGAATCTCATTATTCTGAACACTGCATAGCCAGATGTTGGTTTGTTTGTTTGTTTTGGTATGGTATGTGGCTAATGAGATGTATACAAATTAAAATAAATAGAAAATACATAGTCTTTACCTTCATCTGTCTTCTGAGTTTTAAATGACCCCAAAAATGTTTGTCCAGGGTCAGGAGATATGGTAAGTTGTGTGAATACGTTATATAATACCTACTACAGTTAATTATGGATCACTCTTTTCTAAAAATCATCATACAAAGCTGTTGATTCATGTTTTCTATTCTCTGCATTTCTTCAGTGGACAGCTCCTTAACCTCCTCACTAACCAGGAGCACAGTAGGTATCTAGTAGTTATTTTCACAATTTTGTGAATAATTTTAGAGGTGGTAGCATTGAGACATTATAAATAATGATAGCCTATATTTTATTGATCTACCTGAAAATCTTTCCCCTAGAAGATTTCAGATAAATAGTAAGAGTTGGAAAAGCTTCTCCTATGTTGAAGGTTATATTGACATCTCTGTTTTCTAGATTTATTTTCTATTAATATTTATTCATCATTAAAACATTCCATTGGAAACAAAGACACCCCCAAAGTATTATAGTTATTGCAGACTAACTATAATTTTAAAAATGCAGACTATCTCATTGCCCTCTAAATTTGGCAACTACAGCATAATTTAAAATGTATTGATTTGTTACTGATATGAGATCTCTTTACTACTGTGGGGTTTTCACATGCTGAATGCAAACTAGTAGAGTTTTAAGAGATGAATAACAATACAGAGAGCAAACCTGCTTCTTTTTGTCTTCAATTTTACTCAATTTAGTTTGGGTTGGTAAAAAAAAATAGCTATTTTAAAAATCCTGTTTATTTACCTATTTGTTGTAGAATGGAAACTGGAATTTCTATAAGTTCTATGTTTTTCCATTTAAGTGGTTATTTTTGTTTTGCTTTTTTTTTTACGTGTAATAACATTTTTTTAAGTAGACTAATTTAAAGCAAGAGTAAAACAAATAGCTTTATCATAAATATGTACATAACATTAAGAGAAGTGTATTATTTATGTACAATATCAAGATAGTTGTCCTTACTATACAAATGATTTTTTTCAAAGCTGTTATTGTAAAGGCAGTTATTTAACCTTCTCTGTTAACTTCTAATCAGGACTGTAAATGTTTTCTGGAGAAGAAAAGGAAGAGCCCTTAAAACCACTCAGTGTATTTGATAACTTTACTTCATTGACTCACTTCACAGAGTGTCTTTTCTGAATAGTGTCTTTTATAAATCTGAATTAGTGTTTTTGAGTTCCTATTAAAGTCTACCCAGCAGGATATAATTTTAAGTTAAAATTTTAAGGAGAGAGAAAAATATTGTTGCCAGCCAAATCCATTCCTTAAACAACTTATAGGAATCTGGTACAAAATGTTTTTGTTATTTTCAGACTATATAGTTTTCCTTCTTGAAAACTTTTTTTTTAAGGTTTATAGGCACTATATTTGCAATGAGTTAAGCATATGGCTCTTTCCATAGGCTTCTACTCATAAGTTTAACCAATACTTCTATCTTAATGAAAGAAGACGTTAGTTGAAAGAAGGTTTATGCACAGTGTAGTTTCAAAGAGTTAAGTATATGGTAACTTATGCTTCCACACATGTTAGCAAACACTTCTGTCTTCATTTTTACAGGAGTAGAATTTAGTGATTCATCACTTAAATATAATGCCCATTGCTCATCACCAGTGCCCTCCTTCATATCCATCAACCATTTAACCCATCCCCTACCACTCCCCTCCAGCAACTGTCAATTTGTTCTCTATAGTTAACAGTCTGTCCTAGGGTTCGTCTGTGTCTTTCCTTACTCCTGTTTTCATCTGTTTCATTTTTAAATTCCATATGTGAGTGAAATCACATGGTATTTGTCTTTCTCTGACTTATTTCACTTAGCACAACACACTCAAGCTCCATCTATATCATTGCAAATGGCAAGATTTCATTCTTTTTGATGGCTGAGTAATACTCCATTACACACACACACACACACACACACACACACACACACACACCAGTTCTTCTTTATTCATTCATCAGTCAATGGACATATGGGCTCTTTCCATAATATGGCTGTTTTTTATAGTGCTGCTATAAACATCAAGGTGCATGTGTCTCTCCGAATCAGCATTTTTGTATCCTTTGGATAAATACCTAGTAGTGCAATTGCTGAGTTTTAAGGTAGTTCTATTTTAACTGTTTAAGGAATGTCCATACTGTTTTTCAGAGTGGCTTCATAAGTTTGCATTCCCACCAACAGGGTGCTCACATACTCACCAACATCTGTTGTTTCCTGAGTTGTTAATTCTAGCCATTCTGATAGGTGTGAGGTGATATTTCATTCTGGTTTTGATTTGCATTTCCCTGGTGATGAGTGATGTTGAGCATCTTTTCCTGTGTCTGTTATCCATTTGGATGTCTTCTTTGGAAAGATGACTGTTAATGGCTTCTGCCCATTTCTTAACTAGATTATTTGTTTTTGGGTGTTGAGTTTGATAAAACCTTTATAGTTTTGAATACTAACCCTTCATCAGGTATGTCATTTGCAAATATCATCTCCCATTCCATTGGTTATATTTTAGTTAATTATTGATTGTTTCCTTCACTGTGCAGAAGATTTTTATCTTGACGAAGTCAGAACAGTTTATTTTTGTTTTTGTTTCCCTTGCCTCAGGAGACATACATATCTAGTAAGACGTTGAGACAGCTGTTGTCAAAGAAGTTGCTGCCTGTGTTCTCCTCTAGGATTTTGATGGTTTCCTTTCTCACATTTAGATCCTTCATCCATTTTGAATTTATTTTTGTATATAGTGTAAGAAAGTGGTCCAGTTTAATTCTTTTGCATGTTGCTGTCCAGTCTTCCAACACCATTTGTTGAAGAGACTATCTTTTTTCCATTGAAGATTCTTTCGTCCTTTGTTGAAGATTAGTTGGCCATGTGGTTGTGAGTCCATTTCTGTGTTTTATATTCTGTTTTATTTTCTACTTGTCTGTTTTTGCACCAGTACCACACTATCTTGATGACTACAGCTTTATAATATAGCTTGAAATCCAGAATTGTGATGCCTCCAGCTTTGCTTTCTTCCTCCTGAAATGTAATAAAATTTTAATTTTAAAATAGTTTTAGGTTTACAGACAAGTTGAAGTATTACAGAGAGTTCCTATATACACATGGTCAGATTTCCCTATTATTACTCTGGTACATTTATCATAAATGGTGAACCAATAACGATGTGTTATTGTTATCTACAGTTCAAATTTTATTTGGATCTAAGTTTTTACTTAATGTTTGAGAATATGATCCAGGGTACCACATTGCATTTAATGGTTATTTTTCCTGAGGATTCTTTAGACTGTGGAAGTTTCTCAGACTTCCCCTTAGTTTTGATAATCTTGACCATTTTCAGGAATACTGTTATGTATTTTGTAGAATGTCTTTAAGTTTGGGCTGATCTGAAATTTTTTTGTCATGATTATGTAGTGGCTATGGATTTTGTAGATGAAGACCCCATAGGTTAAGTGCCATTCTCATCAATTCGTATCAAGGGTATAGGGTATGCTATCAGCATTACTTATCACAGCTGTATTGACCTTTATTACCTCACTGTGGTAGTGTTTGTCAGGTTACTCAACTATAAAACTATTACTCTTTTAGAAGAAAGTCACTTTGCTCATTTGATAGTTAAGAGATAAGAGTTATGTGTCACCTCCTGGAAGGGTAGTATCTTCAAAAAGGTTTTGGAATTCTTCTATGCAGGCAATTTATCATCTGTTCGTTATTTATTCATTTATTCAATTATTCATTCATGTCAGTATGGACTAAAGAGCGTATATCTTATATTTGGGGCTGTAATTCAATATTATATAATTTTCTTTGTTGCTGTGATTGTTATAGCTTGGCACTTTCAGTTCTTGTGTCTCTTTGTTATAACTCCATTGTTGTTGTATTGTCTTTGTTTGTTTTGTTACTGTTCCTTATTTCTGGCACTATGAGATGCTCCAAGCTCATCTTTTATACCTCTTACCTTAACACAAGATTCAGCCATTTTTCCAAGGAGTCTATATTTCTTTTATTGAAGAATGTCATTAGAAACCCAAATCTTGGAATTCAGCGTATTATTGTTTTTGAGGTGTCAGTGTTTTTAGATTCTTTAGTGGGTAGAGTTGGGAAATAGATTTGTGTATTCTAACTTATCTATCCATATATCTGTACTTTGAGCTAAGTATGAGTTCATGCTGAGGTTTCCAAATTTTATGTAGCATGACATGTCTTATTCTAGCTGTTTCCATTTGCTTGTTTTTATAACCTCCTCTTTGAACAGTGAGGAATTTGATCCCACCCTCTACTATGTATATATATGTATGTATATATATGTATACCTATATATATGTACATATATATACGTATACATATGCATATGTATACATATATATACGTACCTATATACACACACATATATATATGTTTTTTTATTGTTGTTTCACTCTGTTTTTGCTTTCTTATCCCATAACTTTCTCAATTTAATTGTGGGTACATGGAGATGATCAGGATTTGGTGAGACAACCATCTCTGGAGTTGCCTTTTCCTGAGCAATGTTGTTCAATTGAAAGTTTTGACTTTGCAGACACCTATTTAGGAACACCTTATTTAATTCAGATAATTTCACAGTAGGAGTTATGTTCATTTACATTTTTATACAGTGAGTTATAATCCTAAGTGATTGCTCAAATGGCTTTTCAGTTTCATCTTTTCCTTTGGTGATGAAGATGTAGTTACCTCTTCCAATGCTGTAAGTTCCCAAATTCCTGGACATTTTTCTCAACTTTCCTTCTCTTCTATTTGTAAATCAGCAATTTCTTGCTTTTCCTTTTTTGTGTGATGACTGAATAATAATAATAATAATAATAACCATAAACCATAATAACCAACATATTTACTAATATTCTATTTTTAAACTTCTTTGTAGAGATACAATTTCATTAGACATACGAACTGACTTCCAAGAAATCACACAAAAGTTTATTTCTTGTTTCTCTACCACCTATTTAAATGTTCTTCTACCCTTCCATATCTGTTTCTTCAACATCTGTCACTCAGAAGTAATATCTTGAAAATATAGATTTTTAAAGTCAAAAGAAAGATTCCTTTGGAGTAACATATTTATTAGTAACTTTATTTTCCAGTTTTATTTCTGTGAATCCCTCCTCAACATGCTATAATCATAAGAGATTAATTTTATACAGAAATGGGGAATGAGAAAGCCAACTAACCTCCTATGTAGAGCACATGACTTAAAGCAGAAAATTAAAAGGCTCACATTAAGAGAAACAATATTGTCAGAAAGAACTAGATTTTCCTCAGGCCAAAAGTAGGAAGAAAACATTGAGAGAAGTTGTTAAGGATAAAGAGTGGATGTTCCAATACATGAACCTCAGTTTCAAATGGACGAAAATGTGAGCAAATCTATGTAAACAGGAACAGGTTGAGAGATAGATTCTGATTAGAGTTTGTGCAGAGAAGCGAAAAAGTAAGTAACCCCATAGTGCATGGTGATGGATAATCTGACACACTTGAGTCCTAATGGTGACTCAGGTAAATAAAGATATGATATATTTTGAGCTAAACTATATCAGAAGTCAAGCTCAAACATATTTGTTAGATGAATAAATCCAGGGTAAAATTTAGATAAGAACATCAATGACAATAACATTACATGGAAACAAAGGAACATTGAACTTACTGTCAGGAAATTAGAGACTGTCAGGAAAACTGAGATCAGATCTCAGAAGTGTCGTTTCCAGACTTTCTAACCCATAGTGAGAGACAATACTGGAACTTTTCACAATCTGAAAATGGGCAGAAAGAATTAGATTGTTACCTAGCTTCTTTTTGTTGTAAAAATTAAGTAATTTCAATACTTGGCTCTCTATCAGTCATTCACAAGTGAATGACTTTTCTTCGTTTTATATTTGTTATGTTTAGGAAGTAAAGTAAGAAAGAACTGCAAAACTGGCATCTTTTCCAATCTTCAATTTGCTGCTGTGCAATCCCCAGTCTAGCATGATGTTGTATACTACTAGCAGCAATTAACTTTGTACTAACCAACCCTACTGTTAGTTTGGCATAGAGCTACTCACCTACAGTGCTTCTAATTATTGATGCATTTTCCCTTTTTTTTCAAAATGTCAGACAGTGTTTATGTGTAATCATCTGGTTTACCACCTGTGGCTACTCTGTCCACTAGTACAAATATGGACAGTCGCAAATTTCTCTCATTTCGTTTGAGCCTCTGAGTCTCATGAATTCTTAGAATAAAAACTCTGTCTTTACAATATTTAAACTGTGTTTCCTAATTATTTCAGTGAATTATGCATCTGGTTGTGATTACTAAGTCTCGGAGGATGCTGCCTGATTGGTGATTATATAGCAATTTTATATTTTTCTATTGATTATGTTAATTTCCTTTATATTATATTTGATTATTGTACTGAGTGAAAAATTGGCAGCACCTGCCTCTCATATCAGGAAAAATACTTGACAAATATGGTTGACCTAGAGAGCTCATTTTGCATGTAGATTTTGTATAAAACAGTTGTAAAAGATACATGTTTTCATAACAAAATTGTTTTGTCCTTTGACGTTTTTCTTCTATGTAATTTGGTGTATGTATAATTTTAGGTAATGATGCTTAGAGAAGAGGAAAATAATCTGTATAGTGTCAATAAGTAGTTTAGAACTATGTGTCTCTTTTTTTTTTTTTGTATTGTTACTGATAAACAACTGTTAACACTCTTACTTCATTCTTAGTTTTAAATTAATATGTTCCATTATTTTTCTGTTATCTTTTCACTGACTTTTAAAGTAAATAATTACAGCATTATCCTTAAAGTAAAACATAACATTTACTTATACTCAACGAGTACTTTTTTTAATGTTTATTTATTTATTTTGAGAGAGAGAGAGAGAGAGAGAATGAATGAGTGGAGCAGGGGCAGAGAAAGAGGGAGAAAGGAAATCCCAAGCAGGCTCCATACTGTCAACACAGATTCTGATGCAGGGCTAGATCTCATGAACCATGAGATCATGACCTGAGTGGAAATCAAGGGTCAGACGCTTAACCGATCGAGCCACCCAGGTACCCTTCAACAAGTACGTTTCATGTGTTAGTTCATTCATCCATTTTTTTCCTCTTTAAATACAAAATGTTCATGAAGCTTTTTAAGTTTAATTCATTCTATTTTTCTGTTGTTTTTTTGTAGTATAAAAGCTTGTGCTTTGGAAACAGAGTATTTACTAGACATTCAGGTATTAATGTTTAATAGCTATGTAATCTTGGCAAAGTGACTTAAAACTTCTCTACCTCTCTTTCTTCTATTCAATGAAGATAATAACAATAGTTAATAGTAATAAGCTAAATAGAAGAGCTGAACATTGTGTCAGCTACAAGTTTTCTCTAAATAGTGAAATATTAATTATTTGTTTTTCAAGAGTATTTTCAGATAGAAGTACACTAATATATAGCAATCTCTTTCAAATGTTCAGTGACAAAAATGTAAAAGTTTAACTTTATGAGACCAACTGTTGTCACATGTGTGTTTTTGTCTTTGAGCAATACTGAGAACTAAAGATGATTTGTTGGTAGTGTTTCCTTTTCTTCAAATTCCTCCTGGTTTCTGTCACTTTCTTTTTAAGCTCCATTCTTCTGCCCAACTCTGAGACTAAATAATTTAAGGCTTAGGCATGCCCCAGTTTCTAAATGTTTCTCAAAGGAAGCTTCAGGAACAACCTGTATGAAAAAAATCCTTTAATGTTATTTTAGAATAAATCGTGGAGTCTACTCCAGACCTACTGAATTAGAATTTCTATAGAGGATGCCCAGAAATTTGCATTTTTATGAAGTATCACAGATGCTTCTTAGGCACAGTGAATTTTGAGAATCGCTATTCTATGGAAAAATAATTTATGAAGAGAAAATATGAAGTACTTAGTCGCATGGTTTTGGATGTTGTGTTATCACCCTTGTTACTCATCTCATCTTGATCTTGTGGTCAATTTCCAATATATACTCTTTACTCAGTGTCTCAGACCTAGTTTCCAGATTATATCCCAGATCTGATAAACAGAATGTTTTGTAAAAGTTAATGTTTGAATCATATATTTGATTCTTGCTTTTTCTGCTCGTCTAAGATGGGAAACCAGCTTACTCTGTCTCCATTACTACTAAGATTACTTCTGTTCTTATGCTCTTTTTTTTCTTCTTTTTTTTTTTGAAAGAGGGGAAGAGCACATGTATGAGGTGGGGAGGGGCAGAGAGAGAGAAATCCCTAGCCGACTCTGTACCGTCAGCTCAAATCCTGACGTGACGCTCAACTGTAAGATCATGACCTGAGCTTAAATAAGAGTCTGTAGATTCCCTATCATTTACTAAATCCTTTGTTGGGGAATATACTGATCTAATTTTATGATTAAAAAAAAATCTAGAGGCTGAAGCTGGATGGCTCAGGTCATGATCTAATGCCTCGTGAGTTTGAGCGTGTGTCAGACTCTGTGCTGACAGCTCAGAGCCTGGAGCCCGCTTCAAATTCTGTGTCTCCCTCTTTCTCTGTTCCTCCCCGCTCACACTCTGTCTCTCTCTCTCTCTCTCTCAAAAATAAATAAACATTAAAAAAATCTAAATCAAATATTTTTTCTAACAACCTTATATTTATACATTATATTACCTCCAAATATAACATGATCTTCAGCAATGCACTATTGTCAACTATAGTCATTAGTTATACAATTTTTCCTCAGAATTTTCACTTATTCATCTTGAAACTGAAGTTCTGTTTCTTTTGCCCAACACCTCCTCATTTCTCCCAACTCTCGACCCTCGTAAACAGCATTATACTCTGTTTCTGTGAGTTTGGCATATTTAGATTCCACAAATAAGTGAAGTCATACAGTGTTTGTCTTTCTTTGTCTGATTAGTTTCACTTAGCATAATGCCTTCAAGGCCCATCCATGTTGCAAAGGCAAGATTTCCTTGTTTCTAATGGCCGCGTAGTATTATATGTAAATATATATAATTTTATACATATATATAATTTTATATATATATATATATAATAAGTAATACTATTAGTATATATAGAGGTTCCTCCATATATATAATTAATTTCTGGATTGTATTATAGTTCTATTTATGAGGAGCCTCCATACTGTTTTCCAAAGTGGAGGTACAGTTTACATTCCCACCAACAGATGAAAGTGTTCTCTTTTCTCCATATCCTTGCCAACATGTCTTATCTCTTGTCTCTTTGACAATAGACATTCTAACATGTGTGAAGTGGTATCTCATTGTGGTTTTGATTTGCATTTCTCTGATGATTACTGATGCTGAGCACCTTTTAATGTACCTGTTAGTTATTTGTATATCTTTGTTGGAAAAATGTTTAGGCTTTTGCCCATATTAATCCCTTATTAGATGATACATGGTTTGCAAATATGTTCTGCTGTTCCATAAATTGCCATTTCATCTTGTTGATGATTTCCTTTGCTCTGTAGAAGCTTTACAGTTTGATGTAATCCCATTTGTTTATTTTTGCTTATGTTGCTTTGGATTTTGTTGTCTAGACCAAAAAAATCATTGCCAAGACCAACAGCAAGAGGCTTATTACGGTACTATGTTTTCTTCTAGGAGTTTTGTAGTCTCAGGTCTTATGTTCAAGTCTTTAATATTTTGAGTTGATTTTTGTGTATGGTATAAAACAGGAGTCTTTTTGCATGTTGATATCCAGTTTCCCAGCACCAATTATTGAACAGACTTTTTTTTCATCATTGAATATTTTTGGTTTATTTTTTGCAAATTAATTGACCATATTTGTAATTCTAGCCTCTAGAAATTTCTAGTCTCTTAATTCTGTTGTATTAGTCTTATTTACCTATATGTTTATTTGTAGCCTCTGAGTTCTGTTGCATTAATCTATGTGTTTGCTTTTATGCCAGAACTAAAGCTTTGTGATACAGTTTAAAGTAAGAAAGTGTGATGTCTCTGGGTTTGTTTTTTTTTCCTCCAGGTTGTTTTGGCTAGTTGGAGTCTTTTGAGGTTCCATACATATTTTAGGATTATTTTGCTTTCTGTGAAAAATGCCATTGGAAATTTTATAGGAATTACATTGAATGTATAGATTGCTTTGGGTAGTATGGACATTTTAACAATATAAATTTTTCAAATCCATGAGCATGGAATAACTTTTTAAAATTTTTTGTCTTTTTCAATTTCTTTTATCAATGTTTTATACTTTTCAGTGCACAGATCTTTCACCTCTTTGGTAAAATTTATTTCTTAGTGTTTTATTTTTTATTTTTTGATACTATTGTGAATGGGATTATTTTCTTAATTTCTCTTTCTGATAGTTTATTGTTAGTGTATAAAAATGCAACTGGTTGTGTATCCTGCAATTTTACTGAATTTATAAGTTCTAACAGGCTTTTGATGGAATCTTTAAGATTTTCTGTCTGTAAAAATCACAACATCTCCAAACAGAGATGATTTTACCTTTTTCTTTCCCATGGCATGCCTTTTATTCCTTTCTCTTGCATAATTGCTCTGGTTAAAACTTCCAGTACCATGTTTATTTAATAAAAGTAGCAAAAATTATTTTATTTAATAAAAGTAGCAAAACATAAAAGTCTTTGTCTTGTTTTTGATCTTCGAGGAAATTTTTTCAGCTGTTCACCATGTTAGATGTGGGCTTGTCGTATGTAGGTGTTTATTATGTTGAGGTACATTCATTCTGTACCCAATTTGTTGAGAGTTTTAATCATAAGAGAATGTTGAATTTTCTCAAATGCTTTTTCTACATCTATCAATATTATCATATGATTTTCATCGTTTATTTTGTTAATATGATGTATCACGTATATTGATTTGTGTATGGGGACTATCCTTGCATCCCCAGAAAATAATCTACCAAATATTTAAGAAGAAATTATAGCAATTTTCAACAATCTCTTTCAAAGTATAAAAAGCAAAGGGAATACATTTTAACTCATTCTATGATGCCAGCATCACCTGCATACTAAAACCAGACAACAATTTTATAAGAAAACTATAGACCAATATGTCTATGTACATAGATGGATTTTTTCACCAAAATTATAGAAAATTGAATCCAGCAATGTATGAAAAGAACACTATTACCAAGAGGGGTTTAGCCCCAAGTATATGAGACTGGTTCAACATTAGAAAATCAATTAATTTAATCCATTATATTAACAAACTAAAAGAGAAAAATCTGAAGTTTTGACAAAACCTAATACTCAGTTCATGATAAAAACTCCCAGTAAACTGGAAATGGGAACTTTTTCAACTTGATAATTAATATCTTCAAAAAAACACAGATAAAAGCATACTCAATGGTGAGAAAATGGAAGCATTCCCTCTAAGATCAGGCATTACACAAGGATATTCGCTTCCACAACTTCATTTCAAAATCATACTGGATAGGGCACCTGGGTGGCTCAGTCGGTTGAGCCTCCGACTTCGGCTCAGGTCATGATCTCACTGTTCCTGAGTTCAAGCCCTGCATTGGGCCTGTGCTGACAGCTCAGAGCCTGGAGCCTGCTTCAGATTCTGTGTCCCCCTCTCTCTCCGCCCCACCCCTGCTTGTGCTCTGTCTCTATCTGTCTTTCAAAAATGAATAAACATAAAAAAATCCAAAATCATACTGGAAATTCTATTTAACAAGAGGAAATAAAAGTTATGCAGATTAGAAAGAAAGAAATAAAACTGCCATTGTTTACAAATAACCTAATTGTCTATGAAGATATTCTGAAAGATTTGGAAAAAACAAAACAAACAAAAAAACCCCACAAAAAACCACCCCGGAACTAATAAGGGATTGTACTAAATTTCCAAGATAGAAGGTTAATGTAAAAAATCAACCACTCTTCTATACATTAGCAATGAATAGGTGGAATTAGAAATTAAAAACATAATTTACATTTTAGCACCTCAAAATTACATTTAGCACCATTTACATTAGCACCTCAAAAATTAATATATCTAACAAAATGTATACAACTCGTATTTGAGAAAAAAATGACAAAATTCTGATGAACAAAATCAAAGGAGCACTAAATAAAAGGAGAAATTTTCCATGTTTATGGATTGAATACTCAATATTGCCTCTCTGGAAAATATATCAACTGCTTGAGAAATACTTGAGGTATTTGCTGATAATAATGAACATATTTAAACTCATATAAAGTATAGTACCAATTGTTTTCATTTAAGAACCAGATTTGACTAATAATTTACTACCTATTATGTGCCAGGGACTGTGTTAGGTGATGGAAATATAGCAATGAAAAAAAGAAAAAAATCCTATCTCCATCAGTAAATATACCAATGTTCAAAGGAGAGAAAGACTTTAAACAAATAACTGTATAAAACTTAACAACATCAGCCAATGTTAAGTTTTACAAAGAATGATACAAATAATTATGAAAAATGTGAAAAAGGCAGTGTATTTTATATAGGGTAGTCATGGAAGGACCTCAGTTACTGGAACTATTTAAACTTTTAACTATTTAGGGGCACCTGGGTGGTTCAGTCGGTTAAGAGTCTGACTCTTGATTTTGGCTCTGGTCATGATCTCACGGTGTGTGAGTTCAAGCCCTGCATCGGGCTCCGTGCTGACAGTTCAGAACCTGCTTGGGATTCTATCTCTCTCCCTCTCTCTCTTCCCCTCCCCCACTCACTCTCTCTGTCTCTCTGTCTCTCAAAAATAAATAAATAAAACTTAAAAAAATTTAAAAAAATAAATTTTTAACTAACTTTTTAACACTATCCACGGGAAGTAACAAGAGAACTTGTGAGTATCTGGGGAAAAGAGCATCACAGAGTGAATAGCAATTTTTTAGTTCTTAAGGCAAGGGTGTGCTAGACATGTCCAAGGAATAAAGAGGAGGCCAATAAAATTGAACATAGTAAACAAAATGGAGAGAGGGAAGTGTTGATACTGTAACCTTAGCCAAGGACTGTATCAGAAGTGACAATATAGGCCATAGTAATTTCTTTGAGGTTCTACTGCTTGAGATGAGGAGTATAGTCAGAGTCTCTATGCAGCTGCTTTAAGTTGCAGTTTTAAAGGATGTTTCGGGGGCCCCTCAGTGGCTCAGTTGATTAAACCTGTGACTCTTGATTTTAGCTCAGGTCATGATATCACAGTTGGTGGAATAGAGCTTGCTTGGGATTCTCTTTCTCCCTCTCTCTGCCTCTCCCCCAACTTGTACTGTCTCTCTCTCTCTCAAAATAAGTAAATAAACTTTAATAAACAAATATTAAAAAATAGAAATACAGGATGTCTCTGGTTGTAGTATGGAAAAAGTATAAGTGCAAAGTGATCACTTATGAGATTGTTGAACAATATATGGAAAGTATTATGAAGTCAGAATATAGGTGAGGGAGGTGAAAATAATTTGCTTCTTGATACATTATAAAGAAGAGCTAATTTATTAGGGGATTAGAATTGGTGTATGGCAGGAAAAAGTCAAAATGTTACTACCAAAGTTTCTGACCTGAGTAACTGAAATAATAATAATAATACTAATAATAATAACAATTATTATTACTATTATTGTTAATTAGATGGGAAATAGGGAAGGAAGCAAAAGGTATGAAAATGATATGTAAGAAACAAGAAATAGTCTTTGGAAATATTAATTTTGTTATGCTTATTAGATATCATGGTGGAAATGTTTGTTGAGTAGGCAATGTAAATATTCACATTTTTAATTTATGGATTTTTTCATATATATTATACTGCTTCTTTGGAGAATTATTTTTTGATTTAATGTAAAATAAGAAGATCTTATTTAGACATGATCTTGACTAACCAGAGTGTATATTTTCTTATTTTGGACATAAACGACAGCATATTTTATGACTATTTTCTAGGTTACCAGAATTATGCTTGTGTAACATTCAGCGCTTACCATGAGAATATACACTGAAGAAATGGACAGTGTGATGTTTTTATGCAACTAAGGTAAGGGGGAAAAATGGAATATTGCTCTTTCAGAAACTAATTCCTCTATGATCAATATTAGCTGAAAAAATGTGTTTTACCTCAAAATCCAAACATATATTTTAAATTTATTTTAAATATATTTATTTCATCTTAAATTTATTTTAAATAGAAAAAATGGGAAAATAGTGTGTTTCTCAGGAATAAATCAGTGACTGGTATTGAGTTGATTTTGGAAGTAGAAGCATGATTCTTATGTCTACTCTTTAATATATCCTCTTCCCAGTTGACTCGGAATTAGACTAAATCCTATTCCTGCAGAGATAATAGAAATTCTTCTACCAACTTCCTAGTTGAAGTTGTTAGTATTTTTTGGACATGCAAGATGAGATTTTTCATTTCTTAAAACTAGGTATGGCAGAAAAGAAGAAATGTTAGTTGATTATTCATGTAGTGTTACAGGTGGCATCTTAAGATTATGATAGTAGCAACACCCACCCTGTAAGTGAAACGAGTCATGGTTCCATTATTTATAGCAATACCAACAAGAGATATGGACATGAGCATTGACTTGGGTGATATTTCTGAAGAAAGGTACTGATCAGAGTTCTCTTTTTAAGAGCTTTTACTATAAGAAAAGATCCTTAGAATCCTTCTTAGTCAAACATAATTCCTTTGAGTTTATTTAGCCTTGTACATCTATAGGGATGGGGATATGGAGGAGTAGGGAGAGATATAAATCACAAACACCTTTGTGAAAAGTTGTGTCTTGGGAAAGGGCTCAGACAATTATCATATAAGCATTATGATAAATAATTAATGACATGTGCTGCTTTTGAATACTTTCAAGTCCCTATCTTTGAACTTTGTGATTTACAGTTGGTTGTGATGAACCATAAAACAACTTTTAAAAATGTTATTTCTCTTTTTATTATCAGTGTCATTATGACAGTACCTATTTTAATATTTTAAATTGCAAATATTCAGCATTTAGTAAATGTGCATTAATAGATTTTCTCTATGCTACACTGGGAAAATAGCCAAAATTTATTTCACTGTTTCCTAACTCTAAACAACGCACTGACACGTATGCAAGCTTCTTGTATGTCTATGTCTTCTTTGATTATTGGGAATGAGGCTTTTTTCTAAGCATTGATTTCAGCTTCTCAGATATTAAAATAAGATGCAGGGAAATAAAGCTCACATATTCATGAGTTTTTGCGCTAATGATAAGATTTTGTTTCTATACTTCAAGTTATAATCATTTGAATAGAATACATATAATATATAGTAGGAACTTAGAAATAGCCTTCTAGATTACAAATATTAAATTAGATTTGAAACCTTAGGTTATTATTCTGTTACTTCTATGTGATACTAAGAAAGACTCTAGTGCATATCTAAATGGTGAGCTTTAGTTAAAACTATGTACTTACCCAGAGAACATCTGTTCTAACAAGTGCATGTATTTTAGACAGACCATTAACATAGATGATGATTAATATGACATTGTAAATGATTTAGCAGGTGGCAAATATTAAGTTGCTTAACAGGATTTAACTCAATTGTAGAAATCAAAAACTATGAATAGGATTCTTTAATGACTTTCCAGTATTGTGCTAAATGACTAATATAACAAAACATTAGCCTGTATTCAAATTAAACTCAGGTGTGGAAACATGTGAATGTTTACTACCTTTTAAAAATCTTTTTTAGATTTAGTGTTAGATCCACATATTTCTTTCTGCAAAATAAATAATCATTACACCATTTCATAACATTCCCTTGCTTTCAAAATTATTGAACCAAATGTAATAGATGAAACATCTATTACATCTAAATATCTTCTGCTAAATTTCACATGAAGTACTCAAAAATTTGGTAGAACATCGTATCAAATTTTTAGTATTTTGATTTATACCTCTGGGGGTGTGATTTAAGTCATAAAAATAATATTGTTCAGCATTTAAAATATAACAATATTGTGTTACAGTTATATATGTGCATACGTGGGTATATATGTATGCATATTTGTATATATGTATAAAAATACATGTATACATATATATTTTTGTATATTTAAAAGTATATGAATTGTATTTTATTTCTCTAAGTATATAACTATCTTCACTTTATGGTTTGACTCAGTTGTTTGTCATATTTGTTTGAGTTCATCTGTGTAACACCAGTTTTATTCATTTTAATTCTATGTGTTATATCACTATAATTATATATCTCAAAGCATGTTCATTGTACTTTTGCTGGACATGTATGCTTTTTTTAATATTTTGCTATTAAAACCAATACTGTAGTCAACATTCTTATCCATCATTTCCTTGTGCAAAACCTATGTGAATATTTCTGAGATATATGTTCAGAAATGGAATTCTTGGAATCAAAGATCTTCCTCCCTTGTTGTATACTCTAAATCTAAAGTTCTTTCTTGACTAGCAAGAAAGTGGGATGCAGGATTAAAATGCAAGAGATGGCTAATGTTGGGAAAAGACAAGAGCCCCCAATAAGGGTCCTTGCCCTGTTTTTATTAGGATCAGAAGGCTTACAAACATGGTGATGGACGTGCACAAACAGACAAGGAATCTGTGAACATTAACTCATGGATGTGAGGGAAATGAGATCTTGAAGATATTCAGGGTTGTTAGGGGTTTGGGTTAATACAAAACAAAACCCTGGCACTGGGCAGCCAGGCAGAAGGTTGTTTACAGCAGACATGAGGCACCACCTCTGTTTATCTTAGCCAGCCTAGGGGATGAGACAGAGCAGATAACCTCAGGGTTAACAAGGCACCTTTTTCTTTTGCTTATCAGCTCCACTCTGGACAGCTTCACCTGCAGAGTAGCAGTCTACAGCTATATTTACCTGTTTACCTAATTTGGTCCTTCCCTCTTGTGAAAGCAGCTTTCTGCTATAGTACTAAATTGGGGGGTGTTTTTGCCCTGAATGCCTAATCTTGCTGACCTCATATACCTTTGTATTGTGGGCCTTTGCACCCATCTCTATTCTGGGGCCTTTGCCCCTCCCTACGTTATTCTGGGAGTCTTATCTTGTTTACCCAAGCTTGGGTGAGAGTACCCTATGGCTCTGTAATTCTTTATGCATTGTTAAACCATTGGTGTAAGCCCAGGGAATTTCTAAGCTTATTCCCCACACTGCCTGTTACCAAATTACCCTCCTAATTGGGTGTATCAATTAATAGCCCAGTTGACAGTACAGATTTTTTCTTTCTGCCTTGTTCTTCCTTTATTAAATTATACTGTTCTTGTGAATTTGAAAGTGTATCTCATTGCAGTTTTAATTTTTACTCTTTAATCCATAGTGAGGTTAAGTATGTTTTTAGTAATTTTCTGGTAATTTTTTCCTCTCTGTAAATTACTTGTTCACAGATCTTTTGCTCTTTGTCATATTGAGATTTAGATTGATTTTGTATGGATTTGTAAAAGTCTTTTTTTCTATTTTGTACACTATCTTTTTTCAGTTTTATATACCAACTATCTTACCTTAAATGTTGGCTTATATTGCCTGTTTTAAAATGTCCTTTTTCATGATTCATTATTCCTTTATGTGTGATTTCTACATTTCATCTTGTATTAGTACATTCCTCTATCCTGGAGGTCTTAGAAAGCCCCTTTATTAGAAATATGGTTTTAATGCATTTTACAAGTCAGTTTTAGGGTTTGTGATACCTTTCAGAGCTGCTAAAAGCCCACAATATTTTGGTAACAAAAAAGTCTTAAATTCTAAGATACAAAAATTTTTATTATAAATCACTCTTGACTGTAAAGTGTTAAGTCTGTTATTTTAGAGAAAATCCAGTTTTATAATTTGATAATATTATATGTATTTTTCATCTATATGTACAATTCATACTATAAAAGAAATATATACCAATTAAGCATATTTTTCTTACCAAAGCATAAGGATTTGGCTGAAACATTGCATTTTATTAGTAAACTCTTTGAAATAGAGGATTTATTTGAAATAGAGGATTTATCTCACCCTCTGATAAAGTATTGTAAGTTTCAGGTCAGCATTAGTCCCAAGGCTTAAAACATTTACCAGTTTATTAAATTGTATTTTGAATATTTTTTTGTTTCTAGATTAAATAGAGACCATGTAAAAACAAAATTTTTCATTTTTTCAATGTTTATTTTGAGAGAGAGAAGGAGAGAGAGAGCCCACAAGGTATGAGCAGAGCAAGGGCAGAGAGAAGGAGAGATTGAGAATCCCAAATAGAGTCCATTGTGGGCCTCCATCTCAGGAACCCTGAGATTATGACCTGAACCAAAATCAAGAGTCGGACACCTAACCGACTGAACCACCAAGGTTGCCCAATAATTTTGTTACTATTTGTGTTATTTGGAAATTATTGAAATAAGTTGAATGTTCACTGAAAATAATTATATCTACTTAAACAAGAAAAATGAAGAGATAATCATAAGTGGAGTACAAAACCTACACTCTTCAATACATTACTCTTAATGCATATAATTTCTGAAGCAATATGTATATGCATTTTTATAGAATTCTAAAAGAGAAAATAAAACTAAAAATTTTAGAATTCTCAATAAAATTTTCACTGAAGTAAGCATAGAAATACATCTCTCTATAAATTCAATTTGTACACTTTTTAAATATGTGTGCCTAATATACATGAGTGATTGCAAAGCCTAAAAATGGTATTTATATGTAGATGTGTGAATTTTCATTAAGTTATTTAAAGTCTAAGAGCTTTAGAAAAGATTGCAAACTGAGAGGCTATCTTAGTAACTTAATGGAAAAGTAATCTTGTACTGGTGGTTCAATATTTTTTTCCCTGCTTTAGGACTTAGTCCTGAGAAAAATCAATACGCAAAATCAGTGGAGGAACTCCCAGTGTTTAAAACCTGAATAAAAGAACAGACAGAAGACTTTATATTTACTAAATGTATCTTTGTAAATGATTATTTACTTAAAAGTATCCATAGTCAATTTAATTTCAGTGTAGAATATAAAATACAAAAATATTGACTAATCTTAATCTGTGTTATTAACAGTGTATAAATGTATCCATATATAACTTTTTGTTTTATTTATTACTCATAAATCATTCATGCACTTATTTTCAAAATAATAAACATTTATTAATCCACTATCCAATATAAGAATTAGAATACTGCCAGTATTTATAGGTACCTATAAATATTCCTCTCCCAAGCTGCTAAATGCACCTCCCCTCCCACCATGGTAAGCGCTATCTTGTTTAAATGTTTATCATTCCTCTTGGTTGTTTCTCTAACAACCATCAGACATTTATGCATACTTATGCCATATTTAGGTTATATATATTTTTAGAGATATGGAATATGAAACAATATATAATCTAGTTAGAATTGTTTTATTCAACCAGCGTTTTGTTCTTAAAGTCCAACTGTGCTATTGCATATTACTACAGTGTTTTATTTTTCCTGCCATACACTATTTCATTCCTTGACTATACTATAGTTTATTCATTTTCTAAAAGTGGATGTTGTATGGCTTTTAAGGTTTTCCTATTATGAGAAGTGATGCTGTTAAATATCTCCCAATATCTCCTTTTTTTATGAAGTAAATTTTTCTGATACTAGTTTCAATATTTTTAAATTAAAAATTTTCTTAAGATAATTATGGATTCACATACTATTGTAAGAATAATTCAGAAATATTGTGTTTTTCTTCACTTTTTTACTGTTGTTTACATTGATCAATATTTCTTTACTTTTAGGTTTATATCAATGTCAATATGGATTAAGAAATATAACATCACTAGCTACTTTAAGCAAAGAACTATTATTCTAAGTGTAAAAAAAATTAAAATAGCTGCAAGAGTGCAGAGGACAATTCTAGGTTAGCCAGACATTTCTTAAATTGGATACAAAAGCACTTTTCCAAAAAGGAAATCTTTAATGAATTAGATTTCATTAAAATTAAGATCTCTTCCAACAAATATTTAGGACAGTTAAGAAGGTTGAAGTACTGAGAAAAATTTTGTGATACATACACCTGAAATAGTTCTATATAAAACCCATAAATGTTATCAATTAATTATAAAAAGATATGCATAAAATTAAAAAAAGTGGTCAACATACTTGGACATGTCACTAGAAGTATTCAAATCGTTAACAAAAACACAAAAACATGTCCAATTACAAGTAATCAATTCAAATTTATATCTAACCTATAATGAGATATCATTAGTGCTCACCAGAATGGCTAAATGCAGTTTTTTCAATTACCAAGTGTTTTCAAGAGTGTAATTTGTAATTACATATTCTTTTAATGGAATATGACTGGAGATGTCCCTTCTGGAAGTGTCAACTAAAGATCAGCATAATATGTATTAGCAGGAACTCCTTCCTGGTCTTATATTTAATAGGATATATTAAATATATGGGCATATATATATGTGCCATGTTAGACATGCACAAAAAGTAATAGGGGCATTTTACATAATAGTTACTACAACCCAAATACATATCAGTGTAAACATATATAAAATGGATATACTCATACAATGATCTATGTAGCAATAAAAATTATTTAAAATTAAAAATTAAAAAAAATAAAACATGTTAGAGTTATGCAAAAAAGTGGGATGAATCTAACAAATAATAATGAAAGACTTTAGGGAGGCACCTGGGTGACTTAGTTGGTTAAACATCAGACTTTGCATCATGATTTTGGGGTTCACGAGTTCGAGCCCCATGTTGGGCTCTGTGGTGACAGCTCAGATTCTGTGTTTCAGAATCTGTGAGCCTGCTTCAGATTCTGTGTTTCCCTCTCTCTCTCTGCCCCTCCCCCACTCATATTCTATCTTTCTGTCTCAAAACTAAATAAAAACATTAAAAAATTAATGAAAGACATTAGGCAAACACAAAAGTACTTGTGCACTGATGCCATTTATTCAAAGTTCAAAAGGAAGCAAAATGAAATGACTATTAGTAATCAGGATAATGGTTGCCTTTATGGAGGAGAGAAGGGTAGTGATTAGAAGAGAGCAGGAGGTGTCTTCTGAGTTGCTCTTACTTTTTTTATTTCTTGACCTTTGACAGTTGTAGTTACAAATACATGATTGTGTTGTGGTAATCTATTGAACTGTATACAGTTGTGAATTGTGCACATTTCTCTTTATATGCCATACTTCAAAAGCATTAAGTATTGTTATAAATAAGCAATTTACAAATTGTCATCATTTACACGTGCAAGGCTTTATAACCTATAATTTTCAACATTAAAGGAAATGACAATTTTGTTTTATGATGAAGCTGCAACTTATAATAACACAAACAATAAATAAGTTATGTTTATTACTATATTGTTTATATTGTCTACTGATTTATTTTTAAAAATTAGTTGCATATCTTATAGTCATCCTTATTTGCATTTGTCTAATTATTGATAATATTAAGAATGTTTTCGTTCATTAACTTCACAATTTCATTATCTAATATTCTGGATATTTAGAGAACTATATAAACAGCATGATCTTGTATTTATTTATGTCTATGTATTTATCTGTATCTACAATGCGAAGTTCACAAATATTGCCTCATTTTTATTTTAATGTGTGAATATTAATGGTTTTGCTATATTTAAAACTAGCTTGACTACCAGAAATGTTCTTTTACTGGTAAAAAATATTTTCTCTCAAAAGTGTTCACCTCAGAGTTGTAGACAAGTATAATAGAGTTGTAGACAAGACATAATAAATATGAATGGAAAGTACCAGGAGGTTCTAGTGTGTATTAATAAACATTTTTAGAACATAAGCAAGTTTCACCAAACAAATTGTAATAACATATGTAATACATCATATAATAGTGGCAACAACCAATCAAAATATTACAAATTCAACTGTGGACTAATAAAATGTAAGGTTAACACAATGCTCTCACTACTGTTTTCCTTAGCATATAAGTCAGTGCAAACAAATTGATAAGGAGCCTCAACTCTGTTTGTCTCTCTGGAGCTGAGCTGGTTGTAGACCAACACAAGTTGATCACTAGGTGATTCCAATTGTTTGGGAAGATATCCACAAACAAATGTTAGTAATCCTACCAGCTGGGGGTGGACATCAGGCAAAGCAGAGAGACAGATGAATCCCTTGTTGAAAAGAGTACAATGAAAGTTTTGCCAGCTAAGTGATTTGCTTCCTGCTCACAGATCTCAAATTCAGGCTTTTGGTTGATGTTGATTTACTCTTTCTCAGAATCATTTAATTGGCAATGAGATAGGATATTCTTAAGAGGAAGATCATGATAAACTGATCCCCACCTTGGCAGAAATGTGCCTTTGAATATTAATTATTTCTGCTGCTGGATGTGCAGGAATACTTAAGAATAAGTGGAGAAATACAGGCTCTGTGAGAAATGCTTAACTTTTAATGAAGAGAAAGATGAAAGAATTTCTTGGATATCATCCCTCAGTAACCTGTAAAAAACTCACTAAAATGTTAGATAAAAAGAAATATTGGGGGGAAGAAATGTCATAAAATCAGAAGTTTTGAAAAAAAATAGAATCAGAAGAAAAGGGCCAAAGTAAATAGTATGAACATTACAAGAACTATAAACAGTTATAAGGTGGTGTTAACTATGGTATTAACTATTAAGCAGCACTAGGCCAATCACAATCTACATAATGCAGCAGATGATTGGTTTCTAGGAGCTTATGCCTCTTGTATTTTAGAGAAAAAAATAGAAGTAGAAGAAAATGAAAAAAACAAAGTTAAAGTTCCAGGTTACAGATCAGGCAAATGTATAAGATCTGGGAAAATTGTGCCAAGGCCTGCACCTAATATGAATTGCATAGCAGCTGGACCTTGGGAAAAAATATAAGAGGCTATCAACTAGTAACAAAATTAGATATGGTCGAATGGGAACATAAGCCTTAATCTAAGCCAGTATTCCAAAGATCATGAAAAATATAAAAATCTCTAATAGATTATTATCAGATTGAATACATGAAAGAAAAATTATTACCAATTAGTGTTTATTTCAGGAATGTAACATTGGTTTCATATTCAAAAATTAATAAAATTTGGTCTAGCTGGACCTTGACCTAGATGATGAGGATACTCACACAACAGACAAATATCTATTAAGCAGAGTAATGGCCATGGGTACAAATGAATTTGATTTATAAGGGATATAAAATTTGTTTATGATTAATTTTATTTGACAAATGTATTGATTATGTAGACTGACAAATGCTGCCTAGACTAGTTTAGTTCTGAAAATAAGTAACTCAAATGTTGTACTATATCAATTTACAAACTCCATTGTGAAAAAAATATATACAGTGTTAATCATTCCTGGTAGTTTTGTGATGGGGTTAAGGTAACCTTACCATGTGATATACGCATATTCATTAACTGTGTGAAGTCAGACTTGTTAGTTTTATTTTTATTGGAATAATATAATGATATTTGTTCACATATTCACATTGACACCAACCATCAATTATCTGACTTACAATGTAACCAATTGCATGTATTAATGGAAATACATATACATAAACAGCATTCAGACATTACCAGCCTTCAGGAACTTTATTTTGCAGTTACATAATAAAGTATACAAATGAGTTATCAGTAATGCAGATCAGGTCCCAAAAGTAATTACTTTTGGTTTTCTCCACTAGTTATACCTCATAAAACACTTTCATATAAAGATAAAAGAAACAGAAACTACTCTTCAGATATCATAGTCTTCTTTAGAGAAGCAGATCTTGCTGCTGACACTGCATCCTCAAAAAATAATGAAGGACTTTCATGGCATTTCTATTTAATTTTCTGAATGTATATGTGTATAGCTAGAAAGGGAGTCAAGCCAATAATTAAGAGTTCTAGGAACCTGAAAGATAAATCAAAAAGGAGGGGGCGCCTAGGTAGCTCAGTCAGTTAAGCATCACACTTTGTGCATGTGTGTGTGTGTGTGTGTGTGTGTGTTACTTTTCTTCTTTTTAATTTTATTTTTTATTTTTTATTTTTCAAAATTTACATCCAAATTAGTTAGCATATAGTGCAACAATGAATTCAGGAGTAGATTCCTTAATGCCTCTTATCCATTTAGCCCATCCCCCATCCCACAACCCCTCCAGTAACCTTCAGTTTGTTCTCCATATTTATGAGTCTCTTCTGTTTTGTCCCCCTCCCTGTTTTTATATGATTTTTGTTACCCTTCCCTTATGTTCATCTGTTTTGTCTCTTAAAGTCCTCATATGAGTGAAGTCATATGATTTTTATCTTTTTTTGAGTAATTTCACTTAGCATAATACCCTCCAGTTCCATCCATGTAATTGCAAATGGCAAGATTTCATTCTCTTTGATAAGCATCCAACTCCTGATTTCATCTCAGGTCATAAGTTCATGGGTCGTGGGGTTGAGCCCCAAGTCAGGCTCTGCACTGGGTTTGGAACCTGCTTAAGACTCTCTATCCCTCCCTCTCTGCCCTTCTCTCACTCGTGCTCTCTCTCTCAAAATAAATAAACATTTTTTAAAAAGGAGAAGCTTTTTATTTTTTATTTTTATTATTTTAATTTTTTTAATGTTTATTTATTTTCAAGAGAGAGAGAGAGAGAGAGAGAGAGAGAGAGAGACAGAAAGCAGGGGAGGGCAGAGAGAGAGGGAGACACAGAATCCGAAGCAGGCTCCAGGCTCTGAGCTGTCAGCATAGGGGCCGTGACACAGGGCTCGAACTCACAAACTGTGAGATATGACCTGAACTGAAGTTGGATGCTTAACCAACTGAGCCACCCAGGCGCCCTTTATTTTTCATTTTTATTTTTTTTAATTTAAGTTTGTTTATTTTGAGAGAGAGCGAGAGAAAGAGAGAGAGCAGGGGAGGGGCAGAGAGTGAGAGAGAACCCCAAGCAGGCTCCACACTGTTAGCATAGAGCCTGATGTGGGGCTTGACC
The DNA here is from genome assembly GCF_023721935.1 of Panthera uncia. Classification (NCBI taxonomy): domain Eukaryota; kingdom Metazoa; phylum Chordata; class Mammalia; order Carnivora; family Felidae; genus Panthera; species Panthera uncia. The sequence continues at coordinate 53,685,760 of NW_026057576.1, forward strand.
CCACGAATTATGAGCTATGCATGACCTGAGATGAAATCATGAGTTGGATGCTTAACTGACTGAGCCACCCGTGCACCCCAAGGAGAAACTTTTAAAAATGACACTAAGACAACTCCGTGTTTTAGCTTTACTTCCATGTTTTCCAAAGTTTGGTCAGCAAGACAACATTAGAAATTTATATTCTGCACACCTTCCTGTCCAGATTCATTTGCAAACCATGGTGGCATTTGGGAGTAATAATTTCTGCATCTTTAATAAGCCTCCAAGTGATAGTTTTTCACAATATAGTTTGAAAACTACCTTTCTTTTTGATAATAGAAAACTTCTGTTTCTGAGAGAAATTTTTAATGGTCAACAGCTGAAATGGACATCAAAGCCTTTATCCCATTGGAAAGTATCATTTTCAGCTTAACGTTTTTAAAATTTTTTAATTTTTTTTTTATTTTTTTATTTTTATTTTTTTATTTTTTAATATATGAAATTTACTGTCAAATTGGTTTCCATACAACACCCAGTGCTCATCCCAAAAGGTACCCTCCTCAATACCCATCACCCACCCTGCCCTCCCTCCCACCCCCC